>NC_133618.1:506207062-506262062 GCF_048593235.1 Sminthopsis crassicaudata
AACAATTTGAAAGATTGTTTAGGTTCTCACCACCCTGCCCTGTCTCATCTCTGTGGAAAATGTGCTCCATAAGTTTATTCATTGCTGAGTGAAGTATAGAAGCCTTTGATTTGGCCTAAAAAAAGCTGCTTCAAGCTCTTGAATCCAGGGGTCCTGGAAGAAAACCTAGCTGTGAAATCTTGGGTCTGGAGGCCAGCTGATAAATTCACAGATTTAGAGCTTACAAGGGATCTCCTGAGCTATCCAGTCCAACTCCTTCATTTGATGGCTAAGGAACTCAGAAATTCGGAGTTTGGACAATGAGGCTCAGCTCAGATAGGCCATGACTGTAGATCCGGGGATTTGAATCCTTGTCTTGGCCCCTGAAATCAGGCTAGTGATCTTTCCATTGTACCATGCTGTCTCCTCCCAGGATATCAGAGTTCTTCCAGAGTTTAGAGATGGTTTTGTCCAGTTCTCTTTCATTTAACAGGCGGGGAAACTAAGTTTTAGAAAGGAATTAATGGCTCAAGGCCACATAGCGACAGCTGAACCAAGACTAGAAACCAGGCTTCCAATCTGGAGAATCCCCCCCAGCACCCCTGGGCTGCTTTCCCAGCTCTGTGCTCCATGCTGGCCTCAGGGATCACCCTCCTGTGGGCTGCTCTAAATTGCTTTATCTTGGGACCCATTTCCATTATCCCCTCTTGACAGTAGTTTCTCAGGGCCATTAATTCCATTTCTGAGGTGGGCAGGGTACCTCCTCGCAGAAGGAGAGGGAAGGGGAGAGGAGGAGAGAAGAGATGAGAAGGAAAAGTTTGACAAATGAGGGCGAGGAGCACTGAGATATTGAGCTGGCTGTTAAGTGGATGGCGTTCCTGAAGACCAATTCATCAGAGACATTAGATGCAGTGAATGGTCGTCACACATCATTTGTTTGTAACGAGCTTTTTCATACTGTAATTTGTGTCTTCTAATTGCGGTACAAGGGCTTAATGGCACTGATGAAAATCGAAGGCTCCGAGGAGGTGCCTGGTCTGGGGACACGGTCTGGCCCCCTGGTTTCTCCCTTTGCTGGACACAGGTGAATGGTTGGAGGGATCACTGAGTGGGTGCCGGCCTGGAGCAGACCTCTCAGGTGGTGGATCGTGGATCCGAGAGCACCAGAGCTAAAAATTCAACCCCTCCTTTGGCAGAGGGGGCCTGGAAAAGGGAAGTGACTTCCTGAAGATGGAACAGGCAGCCACCATGTGGAGATCTTGGGATTCAAATGCAGGTCTCTCATCCCCAGTCTTCCTTCTCTATTCTGATACCTCGGCACTCATGTTTAGGACGCTTGCCTCTCTATGACCGGATGAGGATTTGGGAGATGGGCCTCTTGCCTCTACTTCTCCCTGTCTCCTTGCTCCCCACTGTTGCCAGGGGCCTTTTAGGGTGTCCAGACCCTGCGAATCAGGCCCTTGGATTATGGTGGCACACCAGCTTTGTTTTCACATTAAAAATTGAGACCAGAGGCTGAAAAAAGCTAACCCAATTTCAAGGTCTTGCCAAAAGCAGGACTGGAAAATTCATCAAGAAGCGTTGTTGTACCCCCACTCTATCTGGTTGGTTGTTGTTAGGGTGGGGCTGGCTACCTGAGACACTACGTGGTTTAATAGACAGAGTGGCGATGGTGGAGTCAGGAGATCTGGGTTTGAATGTCACCTTTAATGCTTATTTATTAGCAGTGTGACATCCGGAATCTTGGTTTCCTCAGCTGTAAAATATGAGTAATAACATATGCATTACTCACAAGGGTGATGTGACAAAGAACTTTAGTAAACATTACGAAGGACTTGATGTATACAGCAGGTGAGATAGAAATCCAGCAATCAATCCAAGAAACATTTGTTATTCTGACCTGCTTGGTACGGAGCGCTGTGCTGGAATGCACAGATAAAACAAACAGTAGTGCCCGTCCTCACGGAGCTTACGGTCAGTTTGGGGAGACACTACGTGTACAAAGCTTATTATTAGTATTCTGAAGGGTGGGGATGGGGGATGTGCTAAGTCACCGGCTTGAAAGTCTGGCTTTGACTAAGTGTTGCATGGGGAAAGTGAGACCTGTGTTCATCAGCATCTTTGTTCATTCTTTGGGAATTGTCTGGACTGTGTGATAGGGAAGACGGGGACTTGAACCTCCCATCCCCAGAGAGCCGAGTTGGGATCCTTGCTTTGTCACTCTGTGTGGGGCAGAAAGCGTTTATGAAGTGCTTACCATGTGCCAGACACTGTGCGGAGAATGGGGGACGCAAAGATATGCAAAAGGAAACCCCTTTGTCTACTCAAGGAGGAGACATCCCTGAAAATCAGTTTGTATGTACGAGATGCTTATGGGGATGATGGGAATGATCTTAGAGGAGATGGTACCTGCAGCTGGAGGGCCTGACAAGTCCTCCTGAAGAAGGTGGGGTTCAAAGGAATCCAGGGAAACTGGGGCAAAGGCAGGAGAGAGTCCAGACTTAGGGGATGGGGGCCATGAGTGGAGGGCCGTGACGGTGGGGGAGCAAAGTGTGTCCGGTCTGGAAAGGTAAGAAGGAGCCCATTGTAAAAGCTTTAAATGACAGAGAGCCATTCTTATTTGGTCCTGGAGGGTGATCGTTTGTCCTGTCAGCTGCTGAGTGGAGGGAGAGACATGAAGAAGGCAGGACTATGAGAAGACTATTGTAATAGTCCAGATGAGAGGCGCTGAGGGCCTGGACCACTGCTGGGAAGGGAGAAACGACAAGATGCTGTGTGGAGTGAGCGTGGCTGAGGAGTCCAGGTGACTGAGCCCGCCTCTCCGAGTTTTATTTTCCCCATTCAACAAGTGGAGGAAACGGCCCCTGCCTCCTAAGACTCTGCAGAAAAAAATGAAAGAATGAGGGCGGAAGTTCTTTGTTAAAATGCCATACGTTGTGGTTGTTCAGTTCTTTCAGTCCTGTCTGACTCTTTATGCCCCATTTGGGGTTTTCTCAGTAAAGATCCTGGAGTGGTTTGCCGTTTCCTTCTCCAGCTCATTTTACAGATGAGGAAACTGAGGCAGACAGGGTACAGTGACTTGCCCGGGGTCACACAGTGAGGAAGCATCTGAGGAAGGCACTCAGGAGGAGGAGGCATCCCGACTCCAGGCCTGCCACTCTCCTCCGTGCCACCTAATTTCCTGTTATAACGTATGTATAGAATTATTAGGATTATCTCTATGAGATGTTATCTTGAGAGGCAGTGTGGAGCAGGGCATGGAGGGCCACCTGTTGAATCAGGAAACTTCTCAAAGTGCGTAACTCCGAAGGCGTCACCACCCCTGAGTGTTCTCTAGGATAATATGCCTTCTTTCTAGGATAATATTCCTTTCTTTCTGTTAGCATCTTGTATGTACAGATTGAGTTTCGTGTTTGTGTCCTCCTCTAGAAGAAGATAAGGAGGGTTTCTTTTGCCATTTCTTTGCATTCCCAGTATTCAGCATGTAGTATATCTGGCATATAGTAATCACGGATTTGGACAAAAAGAAAAAAAAAAAATTAGGCAGATGGGTCTAAGAAATATCCCCCTCCTCCTCCTCCTCTCTCCTTTCTCTTCCTCCTTTTCCTCCTCTTCCTTCCCTTCTCTTCTCTCCTCCTTTTCTTCTTTCCCCTTCTCCTCTTCCTCCTCTCCTCCCTCCCCCAGTTCTGAATGAATGCATCATTGCACTGACAGCCTTTTACTTTGATAGCTGCATACATAAACCCGGGCTTGGGGTATTGCCTAAACATTAGCTTTAGCCTCAGCTCAGGCCCAACCTGGGGACCATCTGAATATCAAGGAGAAAGGTGGGAGTTGCTTTTTGACTTTCTAAAACAATCTAGCTCCACAGATCTTTATGACCCACCCACCGAAAGGCGAGCTTCGGAGGTAATGTAGAGAATGAGACCCTGCTTGCCCTTAGGAAGCTCAGAGGCCAGGAGGGTGAGAAGATACCAATACCAGTAATTATAATGTAATAGATGAGAGGTGCCTCCAAGAGATGAGAACACAAAGAATGTTATGTCAAAAGGGAGGGGGAGGGTCCTTACCCAGTGGGGGTCCTGTAAGGCTTCAGGAAGGTCATAGAGGAGCTGAGCCTCAAAGGGCAGGGAAGAACTTGTGGGGGAGAGAAGTTTGGGATAGGGGTGCGGAGATGGGAGTTCCAAGGGCAGAGTGAGGTTTTGATGATTTTCACACCTGGGACTCGAGCCCAGCTGTTACACACAGACCAGTGGACCTGTACCATCCTGTTTTCCCTTTCCTGGAGCCATCCTCTGGTACTGCAGCCAGCACCTTGGACCGGCATTCAAGTGAGGGTGTGGTGTGGGTTAGGACTTTTGCCATTAATCGAATGAGGCTGTGAAACTATCCCTGGGCGACGGAGGGAAGGCTGAAGCCGGGCTACCCCCACGACCAGTCTGGAAAAGAGTTTATTGCAGTAAATAACACCATTTCATCAGGCAGGCATTTCCTGGATTGCTCTCAGAATGGAAATTTAGTACCTTCAGTATATACATATGCACATATATTTCCACTAATATATATAATGAGAATAAATGATTTTAGGCAAATAAAAATGAAAACCTTATTGTTTGGTCACCAGGGCTCCCAGGGCCACTCTTTGGGTGGTATAGAGCTCCTGTTGCTATGGCCCTTCCCTCAGAGCATGGCTACTCAAATCACCCTGCTCTGGGCTGACCCACCTTACCCGGGACTGGACTATAGAGCATTTTTAAGGGCCTACTTTGGATCAGGAACTATGCCAGGCACTAAGGATATAGGTACGAGGAGTGGAACAAACCCTACTCTCAGTGAGCTTATGCTCTGTTGTGGGGAGATAACAAAGACGTGTATTTGAACATATGGAATGAATGTCACGTATTGGTTGAGAACTGAAGAACCCTAGAACAAGAAACAGCCAGTGTTAATGATAACTAACACTGACATTTATGTGTGACTTTGTAGTTTACAAAGGGCTCACAACTACCGTGTTTGGTAGGCAGTTTTAAGTATGATTATTTCCACCTTCTCTCCCCTTACCCCTGCCCAAACTCACACACAGCACGCATGTTTGGAAACTGAGACTTAGAGAAGGGAAGTAATTTTCTCATAGTCACCTGGTTGATCAGTATTAGACCTAGGGCAGAAACTTCCTTCCTTCCTTCCCTCCCTCCCTCTCTCCCTCCCTCCTTCCCTCTCTCCCTCCCTCCTTCCCTCTCTCCCTCCCTTCTTCTCTCTCTCCCTCCCTCCTTCCCTTCCTCCCTCCTTCCTTCCCTCCTTCCCTCCTTCCTTCCCTCCTTCCTTCCTTTTCCTTCCTTCCTTCCTTCCTTCCTTCCTTCCTTCCTTCCTTCCTTCCTTCCTTCCTTCCTTCCTTCCTTCCTTCCTTCCTTCCTTCCTTCCTTCCTTCCTTCCTTCCTTCCTTCCTTCCTTCCTTCCTTCCTTCCTTCCTTCCTTCCTTTTTTTTTGTCACTGTCACTAAATAATTGCCTGCTCCTCCAAAGAACTCTTCCTTGTTAAAACACATCCATAGATCCACCCACCCCCACATCCAATCAAGCAAAATAAATCATCACCCTGACCATATCTGAAAGCATATGTCTCATAGTTCACCTCCTCATTGCTGAGTGGCAGGTAACATGTTTTACTTTTAGCCTTCTGAAGTCATGCTTGCTCACTGCATTGATTATAATTCTGAAGTCTTTCAAAATAATTTTCCTTTGTATTGTTTTAGTCACCATTTAAACTGTTTGCCTAGTTTTGCTTACCTTCATTAACTCATTTAAATCTTGCCAAATTTCTTGGAATTCTTCTATTTGTCATTTCTTATTATGTAATCACATTCCATGACATCCATATGCCACCATTTGCCTAGCTCTTCCCCAATTAATATGTACTCATTCTCCTTCTAGTTCTTTGCTGCAGTGAATATTTTCACATATGTGGTGAGACTTCTTTTGGTTTTGACCTCCAAGGAGTTTATGTCTAGTAAATGGTATCATTGGGTTGAATGCTATGACTTAAAAAAAATTTTTTTTTTTGGTTGAGTATTTCCAGCATTCTTTTGACGATATTGTACTTTCTGGGACAGTCATGTCCCAGATGTAGAAAATCAAACAATTTTATCTGCCAGTGATTTCCCATGAAGCTTCAAATACTAATATTTATCAGATGCATCCTAAGAGCCAATGGGCGCTTTCATTCTGGTTTAATTCATTAGAACTATTATTGATCTGTTTTCTTCTTTCCATCTGAGACATTAAGGTTACTTTTATTCTCTCATTGGGGTTTGCTTTTTAGTCTTGGTCTGAGGTATCTGAAACTAGTTCTTGTACAGATGCATTCTCAAAGATTACTTCCCCAAAGGTATATGTGTGTAGGTTGCAGCCAAGGTCACTCATGGCATCCATTGCTGGTCATCTTGACTTCTGTCCTGCAGCTGGACTTTGATACCGTAGGAGGAGAGAGTGAAACTGATAACTGTGCAGTTCTGTCTCACTAAAATTCACTTCAGAAACAAGTCAAGACATCACCTGTGATATCATCCGTTCTCTTTGAAAACAAAAGACAAATAACAACATCAACAACAAATCCAATCCTGTTGTTTTGAAATCTAAAAAACTGAGGTCTATAGAAAATAACAGATTTGTCTATGGTTACACAACCCAGATTCTGCCTGCGGGACTGGCATTCTTTGTACTGAGCCATATTGTCTTAGAACAGAGAGTTTCAGTGTTTGAAGGAACCTCAGAGATGGTAGGCTCCAAACATGACGTGCTCATTATCAGAGGTAGTCTTATAGCTCCAACTCTAGGTTCTTTCTTGGTTCCTCTCATCCTCCTCCCAAAATGCCCCCTCTACTTCTCTCAGAGCCACAGTACCAGGACAAACAGATGATGTGGTTGTCCCAATTGATCAAGGGATCTTTGGTTCTTCTGAGTTACCTTAGATCATTGAATAAGTAGGAAGTTCTGGGGTAGTGGAGCAGGGATAGCTTAATCATCCCCAGCTAAATTTTCTTCCTTCTGAGGTGCAAAAATCAGCAAAGGCCCTGGATCTTTGATGAGGAGACTCTGATGATAACATCCAAAAGTTCACTTCAGCTCAACATATTAAATACTTGCTCTGCATCCGAACCCTATATGAAATCAGATATTAAATGGAGAAGCAAAGTTAATATTGGGCAGAGTGAGTAGACCTTGGAGTCATGAGTCAAGTCTGTCCTTCTGAAACATCCTGGCTGTGTTACCTAAGACAAGTTACGACCTCTCGGTATTTAGAGAACGCTCCCAAGTTGTAGAGAAGGGGCCAATCTGTATTAGTAAACAGTTTCCAAACTCCCCAAAGTTTGTTTTTTTTTAAACTATTTTTAAACATTTTTTATAATTATAAATTTTTTGACAGTTTATATGCATGAGTAAATTTTAATAACATTATCCCTTGTATTCATTTTTCCAGATTTTCTCCTCCCTCCCTCTACTCCCTCCCCTAGATGACAGGCAATCCCATACATTTTACATGTGTTACAGTATAACCTAGATACAATATATGTGTGTAAATCCAATTTTCTTGTTGCACATTAAGTATTGGATTCCAAAGGTGTAAGTAACCGGGGTAGATAGACGGTAGTGCTAACAGTTTACATTCACTTCCCAGTGTTCCTTCTCTGGGTGTAGTTGTTTCTGTCCATCATTGATCAACTGGAAGTGAGTTGGATCTTCTTTATGTTGAAGATTTCCACTTCCATCAGAATACATCTTCATACAGAATCATTGTTGAAGTGTATAGTGATCTTCTGGTTCTATTCATTTCACTGGCCATTAGTTCATGTAAGTTTCTCCGGCCTTTCTAAATTCATCCTGTTGGTCATTTCTTACAGAGCAATAATATTCCATAACATTCATAAACCATAATTTACCCAACCATTCTCCAATTGATGGGCATTCATTCATTTCCAGTTTCTAGCCACTACGAAAAGGGCTGCCACAAACATTTTGACACATACAGGTCCCTTTCCCTTCTTTAGTATTTTCTTGGTATATAATACCAGTAGTAGCACTGCTGGATCAAAGGGTATGCACAGTTTGATAACTTTTTGGGCATAGTTCCAAATTGTTCTCCAGAATGGTTGGATTCTTTCACAACTCCACCAACAATGCATCAGTGTCCCAGTTTTCCCAAAGCCCCTCTAACATTCATCGTTATTTGTTCCTGTCATCTTAGCCAATCTCACAGGTGTGTAGTGGTATCTCAGCAAACTCCCCAAAGTTAATAAAATCACAACTTGATTCTCTTTTCCTATCTTTAATATAGTAAATAGTCTTGCTGCCCCTAACCCGTTCAATCCATTGTAATCTAACAGGCACCCTTCAAGTGTCTACAAAGCATAATATGTGTGCTCAGTACAGGAATATTAAAAGAGAAAACTAAAGATAGCCTCCGGCTTTAAGGAGCTTACTTTCTTTTCCAAGTAAATACAATTTATAGCCCAATTTATATGAAAGTATGGATTCTAGGCACCTTATCCTCCTTTCCTCATTGGAATACTTTGGAAAATAGGTGTTATCACAATAATCTCAAATTTTAGTCTGAGCACAGAACATACAGTTGCTTGGAACAGCACAAATTGTCAATTTTTATCTCCTTCCTATTCCCCATCTCTGTTTCTACTTTTTTTGTAGAGCTGTAACATTAGTGCTTTTTTTTTCTTTTCTTATTTGAGGGCTGAATTAAGGCATCTTGCTAAATATTTGAGGTAAAAAGTATCTTGTTTTGAAAGTTCAAGCAACAGAGAAAATGGGACTAACCAAAGGACCTAGGAAAGGGGAAAAATTCTAACTTGTGATAACTAGACTGAATTCACTTGACTTCTTTTCTTCTGGAAAATATTTGATACACATGTATCTCCCAGTTTCTCACTAAGAGGAGAAGGACATGTTCTGTTTTATTCATTGAGACACAAGTTTGCAGAGGTTAAGAAACCTTCCAGATTCAGCCCAGAATGGCAGCAGACAGCCAGAGTCTACTTGACTCTCTTGCTTGACCTCATTAGATTAGATTCTAGGACCTGAGAATTCTGGACATAGGCTTGGTACTGGCTCATGGGCAAGTGACTCCCCCTGCCTGATACTCATTTTCCTCTTCTGTAAAATGTGAGGAATGTGAAATGTAAATTTTAATTAATAAAGATCCTTTCCAATTCTGTCCCACTATTTCCAGGGGCTTCAGATTATTCTGTAGCATTGCTGCTTAGTATCCATATAGTTATTGGGTGGGATGGGGAAAAATAAGGAATACCCTCTATAGTTAAGGGTGCATAGTGTCATTGAGAAAGTTTATTGATGGGCAAGAACCAATAATATGTTGATATTGTCAATAAAATGGAGGAAATAGGGCTTGTCCAACCTACTTTGTAGAGTATTTGCATGTTATACATATGTACACATATTTTCATTAAATATACATATACATTTATGCATTGCATATGCATATATCATTAAATATATACGTATACTTACATATATAGATATATATGTATTTAATGGAGTGTCCTTTCTTTGTCAGGCTTATACTGATTTTGAGAGATTGAAAATATATTAAACAGTTGCACAACATCACGACTTGAGCTCCTTTTAACTCTCCTGGGACAGGTACAGATCCACTGCTGGCCTCTAGGAGACTTACTCCCCAGGACAGGTACTCCATTAAAGTTTTAGGTTTCATTTCCTCATTCCTCCTTCTCGTCTCTAACTTCCCATCTACTTCCTTTTTCTGGTTTCAAGGAGAAACAGGAGAGTCTTCCAGAGAGCAGCTTGTACCCAAGGAAAGGCTAAGAAAAGTCTCAGGAGAGAGGCAGCTTGAGATGACGAACAGATGTGACTCGGGTGATCTGGGGACCATTTGTAACTGCAGAATGCCCCTTCTCTGTAATCCCTTTCCCAAACTCTGCCCCATTTCCCCCGGATTTTGGCTTACCTTGGAGGACAAAGAGGGAGCACTGAAAACAGTCTCAAAGCTAGAAAAAAAACCTTAGTTGCAGTTGTGGGGCCTCAAATCTTAATTGCAAGTGAAATCCAATTGGACACCTTGGCCAGAAATGGCTCTGGGCAAGATCCTGTGCTTGTGAGGTCCCAGGGATAGATAGGGACCTTTGCTTAAATTTTACTACTCTCCCAGAATGCTCCATGAACGTTCTCTTAAAATGTTAGCTTGCACGTAATATTATAGAGCGTCATTGTATTCTAGCATGGCACTTGTGTTTGAAGTCCAGCAGGGAGCCATCTTTTGCAAAGTTTTTGTCATTAAACTTAAGCAACCAACGTTTGATTATTTGTAAGTAATTTTCCCCTTTTAGGAAGCTTTTTTTTTTTTTTTTTTTTTTTTTTTTTTCCAAATGTGGCAAGCTATAATAGGTCTAGAACTGAAAGGAATCGTTAACGGGACTTACTTCAGGACCTTCATTTTACAGAAAAGGGGGACTGAGGCCCTCAGAGTTCAGCTGATTTGGTCACGGAAGTTGAAAGTGACAAAACTTGCATTTGATCCTAGGTTCTGTGACTTGATTTCTAGATTGTGCTCCAGTAGTAAATGTTCATTTTAATTCAGATACTATTCCAATCTTCTTGGTTTTTTTTTTTTTTTTTTTTTTTCATCTTTCAAGTTTTTCCTGAAGTCCCACTTTCTTCCAGAAGACTTTCTTGATCTCCCTTAATTCTTTTGCCTTCCTAATGTTGATGATTTCTATTTATCCTGTACATGCCTTGTTTGTACTTAGTTATTGACGTGTTGTCTCTCCCATTAGACTGTGGCCACTTTAAGAAGAGACTTTTTTTGCCTTTCTTTCTATTTTTAGTGCTTAGCACAGTGCCTTGCACATAGTAATAATCACTTAATAAATGTTAGTTGACTGGGAACTGAAGATGAATTTATTGATTAAAAAAATACCCCAGCATGAAATATAAAATGCCTGTAGTTTTAGGTGATCTTCTTCTTTGGGTGCATATAATTACTTGATGATGGTATATTTGTTTTCCCCCTATTGGTCTTCAGAGCCATCCTGTGGGAGCCTGGGTAAATCTTGGCCCCAGCTCCCTCCTCTGTAAAATGTAAGAGTTGGACTAGACAGCTTCCCTGAGTTCCCTTTCAGTTCTAGAACTATAATCCTGTTACCAGCCAGCCACTGCCAATTTGCCAAAGATTGTAGAGGAGAAAGAGATAATTTAGCTGTCTGGATGATTAGGAATCTGTATGCTAAGAGATGGCTTGATCTTTAGAATGCGAATGGGTCTTGCATGACTGCGTTCTTTGCCTTTCAATATTGTTATGTGACTTGGAATAAAAACTCTCATTTGTCTGCAGATTGTTGGGTTGGTACTAGTTCCATCTCTAGCTTTTTTGTTATAATGCATTTAATTCAGGGCCCATATTCAGAAGCTGGAGAAGGGATGGGGAAGATTTTTCTGGGGAAGGAACAGGAAACTAGAGTTTTAGGGATGCTGATTAGGATACTGCTCTACTTCTCTAAATATGGACAGTGGAGGGCATCTGCCAAAAGATCATCAACCTGGCAGGAGGGGAAATGCCAAAGTAATAGGTTAATAGGTTGTTTTAAGGTGTGTAGGTTTTGCAAAGTGCTTTCCTCACACTAACTTTTCAAGGGAGTGTGAGTGCAGTATTTTCTGCCTCTTTTATAGATGAGAATGGGAAGTTAGTTGTCTGAAACAGCTTACCAAGAGGACTGGGATGAGAATGAATCCAGGCCTTGGGTCTCCGGGTGTTGCAATGTCTGCATTACCACAAGCTAGCTGAGAAATGGGGCAGAGTACTTTTAGTCCCTTCTGATGGAGATGGAAGGGACCTTTTTTTGTTGTTGAGTGTGTCAGTAGTGTCCAACTCCCATTAACCCTGTTTTCCTCAGTTAATCTTATCTATAAAGTGAGCTTGGAGAAGGAGGGGAATTTAGGAAGCATTTAATCCAGGCTTGTCTTTTTGCAGATGAAGAAACTGAGACCCAGAAAAGGAAAAATGACTTACTCAGTTTTAGTGGCAGAGCAGGGGCTAGAACCTATCCCCTCTTGTCTGTTTTGTCTATCTACCTGCCACCATAACATGCTCTTTCTTTTTCTCTCTAATTATCTTTCTCTTTCCTTTTTTTTCTTCCTCCTTCCATTCCTTCTTTTTCTCTTTCCTCTCCTCTCTTCTCCTCTCCTCTTCTTTCCTCTATCTTTCTTCCATCCTTTTTCTTCTTTTTTCAACCAGTGGGCACTGAAAGAGGGGAGATAAGGAGCATAGAGAGCTTTTAATTTTTTAAAAATTTTATTTATTTATTATTTATTTGTTTTTATTTCCTTCCTTTCCAGCAGATATTTGGGGAGGTCTAATAGCTGGAATTTTAGGCATACAAACTTGATTTGCACACAGGTCCTATAGAAAAGTTGTGCCCTTGTGTAGTCTCTGCTCTCCCCCCACCCATTTGTTTCCTTCCCCCCTTCCTCCCCCCGCCCTTTCTCTTTGCCCTGCCTCCCTCCCTCATTGTAACCTAGGCAGGCACTGGCTCACATCCAGGAATTCCATATAATCTCAAACCGTTCCCAGCTTCCTCAGCAGGGAACAGATCTGCTTCTGTCTTCCTCTAGTCACATCTGGAAAGTGTTACATCAGGGTGTCAGTCGTCAGAGCGACTCGGCTGCTGTGGGCTCCTCCAGAGGAGGGGAGGTCAGGAGGGGAAATAAAACCGCCCTTCTCTGCCCCCTTCCCTCCCCCTCATCCGTGCCCACTCGGTGACCGCCTTCCTCACCACCAGTCCTTCTTCCTGACTCTACAACTTCTTGAGTGGGAATCAAGCCAGAGGGTTTTCTAGGGAATAGACTGGCCTAGTCCTCTGGGGGGCCAGAAGGGCTTGGCAGTCCTGGGGTGAGAGGAGAAGCCTTTGGTCAGGAGGACCATGTCTGCAATGGGGAAGCCCTATAGCCCTAGACCTTAAGGTGGGGCTGGACAAATTATCTGGACTGAATGCATGCAACACCATGGAGTAAAATTTAGGATTTGGAGACGATTTAGTCCATTTTCCCTCATTTCATAGATGTAGAAACTGAGTGCAGAGAGGGGAAGGGACTTAATTATCCATAGTCTCATATCTTGTGAGCAGTGGAGCTGGGACTAGAGCCCATTTCTCTTGATTCTTATTTCAAGACTTTGTATGTTGCTCTGCCACCTGAGTTCTTCCTTTAAAAAAGTGGTAATTGGGGCCCAGTAGGGAAATACAAAGGAGCTTTTAAATTTGTGCTCCTCAGGTGCTGTTAGACAGTTTGATGGGGAAATTTTCCAGACTTCAGACATGGAATGTTCCAGCAGGCATCCCTACAGAGATCCCTGAATGCTCTAAGGAGTATAAGCTATTCCCAGTTTACTTCTGAGAGAGTGGGGAGTATCCCAATTAAGAAAATGTGTCCCTGAAAAAAGAAGAAAATGTATTTCTCTCCCTTCCTTGTAAAGGTAGGAACCTATTAATGAGGAATGATGTATTTACTGTCAGCCTTCATTGATGTGTTGATTACTTTTACTGAACTACTTTTTTCTTTTCTTTTTGGAAGATTCTTTGTTTTAAAGGCCTAATCTTTGAGGATTGGAGGAAGGAGAGATGTATTTGGAAATGTAGGTGACGGAAAAACCAAAGATTTCAGCCTTCAAAGTGTGTTCCAAAAGTTTCTCTCTGTCAGCCAAATGAAACTTGAAATACATTTCCCCGTGGGAACATTTTATGTGTGTTTATAAATAAGAGTGTGTGTGTGTGTGTGTGTGTGTGTGTGTGTGTGTGTGTGATTATGTATGGTTAAGGCTAATAATAAAAGCTTTTAAAAATGATAATTTAGCAGTTTACAGAAGTAATCTTACTTGTATTTTTACACTTACCATGTGGGAGAGAAATTTTCTAGGTATTTTTACTCCTTATTTACAGATGAAGAAATTGAGGTTCAGAGAAGTTGCTGGAGTAGTAGCAGTAGTAGCCCTGAGACTTCTTGGAGCAAGAAGCACTAGAAGGGGGGTGGCGAATGACTGCGTGTCAGGAACAGCTTTGTAGGTAGGGATTATTTTAAATTTGAATCTTGCACAAAGTAATGTTGTTCAGGCATTTTCTAGTTGTGTCCAACTCTTTGTGACTCCTTTTAGGGTTTTCTTGGTAGAGATAATAGAATGGTTTGACATTTCCTTCCAGAGCTCATTTTTCAGTGAGGAAACAGACAAACTGGGTTAAGTGACTTGGCTAGGATCACACCACAACAAAGTGTCTGAGACCCGATTTTAATGGAGGAAGAGGAGTCTTCTTGCCTCCTGGAAAGAACTGGCACTCTATCTACTGTGCCTCCTAGCTGCCCTTTGCACATTGATGGGTTTAATAAATGCTTATTAATTGATAGATTGTTATTACTATGGTGGGACAGTGGAAACTCCAGACAATTTGCCTTTGTTTAAAAGCTCCTCTGGGACTTATTTGACTTGAGCTTTTTACCATCCTGGGAGGTAGGTAGGGCAGGGATTATTACCTTTGTAACATAGATTGGAAACTGAGACCTAGCAAGACCACGTGACTAGCTGAGACTTGGACCCCAGGTTTTCCTATTAACCAAGGCGGTCCTGTTCCCATGGTGTTGGACATAGGGATACTGGATAGGGCTCCAGGTTTGCCTCCTCTTTGGCAATCAAGCCAAGCAGATGCCTGTGTGGCAGAGTAGGAGGGATATTCCTTCAGTTGAAGGGAAAGCTTTAAAAAGATTAAAACAAAAAAACAGCCCAAGGGTGATTATTTGAGCCCAGTGGAGGTGAATTATTGGGAGCCTTCACTGCCTGTTTTTTCTTTTCTTCCTATGTACTTCTCCATTAGCCAGGCATTAAATTCAAAGAAGGCCCAACCCAGCCTCCAGCAGTCAAAACTGGTTCTTAGGTCTCAGAACAACAGACAATTTTGTGCTGACACTGCAAGAGAAGCTAATTAAGCTAATAGTTCCCAGAGCTCTACTGACATCAGTTGATGGTATCTGTGCCAGAGATATCCAGGGCCGATAAGACACTCCCGCCTTGTTCAGTGTAATTTGTTATTAAACAAACACGGTCAGGTTCATTATGAAGAAAACTTGTCCCTCTTTTCAGGTGCCAACATGCTTTTTGCTTCTGCTGGGGCCCTTGCTGTGCTGTTGGAACAGCCAAGGCTTCTGTTCTAAGGCAAACATTTTCTACCTCTTTGGCCTTGTGGGCCCTCTCAGAGCCTGAGAGGTGAAGAGACAGGCTCCCTATATGAGCTTTTTCTAAGGCTGGATTTCTTTCTTTTCTTTTTTTAACTGATTTACTTATTTTAGAAAACTTAATAGTATATTTTTTCAAATATATGCAAAGATAGTTTTCAACATTTACCTTTGCAAAACCTTGTTTCAGATTTTTCTCTCTTTCAACTCCCCTCCCCCCCCAAGACAGCAAGCAATCCAATGCAGGTTAAACATGTGCAGTTCTTCTAAACAAAATCTATATTTATCATGCTGTGCAAGAAAAATCAGATCAAATGGGGAAAAAAACTATGAGGAAGAAAAGAAAAAAACAAGCAAATAAACAACAATAAAAAAGGTGAAAATACTATGCTTTGATCCACATTCAGCCTCCATCATTTTTTCTCTGGATGTGGACGACACTTTCCATCACAAGCCTGTTAGAAGTTTAAGACTGGATTTCTTAACCATTTTTGGGGTGTGTGTGTTTATAATGGACCTCTTTGACAACCTAATGTCTCTTCTCAGAAAAATAATAAAATTAAATAATCAGAATAAAATAAAAATATTCAGAATAAAATAAAATACATAGGATTATGTGGGAAACCAATTACATTCAAATATTTTATTTCAATAATTTAAAAAGCAAAGTCACTGGCCCCATGTTGAGATTTTCTAGGGTCTTCTTTGCTAATTAGACTTGAGGCAACTTCAATCTTCTACCCCCTGTTGGTACCTGGGCAGGATTGAAAGTGTTAGCTGCTTCACCTTGGGTGTGTTAGATCCAGAATTAAACCTAAGAAGGATTTGGGGTGGTTCCTGGGGGCCCTGACTTTTGGGGGGCGGAGAGAGGTTTAGAGGCTACAGAGAATGAGTGTTTTAACAGTGGGAGAGGAGGTGACCAGCTGATGTTTGGAAATGACCTGTGGCTCAAATATGTCTCTGCATATACCTTTGCCCATGCACACACACGTACATACCATGCAACCGAACGCGGTCGGTTCAGGCCTGTGTGTGGGGAACTCTTGGTGTGTAGAAATTCTCCTGAACAGATCAGTAACAGTGGAAAGAGCCTTAAGTTCCTTGTCTGAATCTGTGCTCCAATCTCCCCCTAACTCTTGCCTCCTTTGTGGCCCTGGGCCTCCCATTTGTAACATGTGGGGATGGTAGTAAAGGGCCTGGGGAGGGCCCTTCCAGCTGTAGCCTTGTGGCTCATGAGCTCTGTCACAGTCTTAGGAGAATTGCTGGGCCTCTGAGAAATATAATGACAAGTCCCAAGGCTCGAAGCTAGTATTTATCAGAGAGGCAGGATTCAAACCTAGGTTTTCCCCATTCTAAGACTGGCCCTCCCTCCACCACATCACGCTACCATAAAGATATTATATATGCTTGTGTGGGTATTTTTAAAAGCCATATATCACCTAGCCATGCTTTTGGTTTTGGCAAATTGCGTACACACACACACATATATAATCAGCCCATAAATTTCCCACTCTCTCCAAAGAAGCTGCCTCTCCCCTTCTCTCTTGCTGTTCCCTAAAGTGAGCTTGAGGCAGTGCTGGGTAGTTGAGAAAGTTAAGGATGCCGGTCGCTCAATCTTTCTGCACCTCAGTTTCTTTATTTGTAAATGGAGACAATTACACTGGCATTGCTGCTTCAGGAGATTGCCATGAGGAAAGTGCTTTGGAAGCTTAAATTTTCAGTGGCCATTATTTTGTGATGCCTTTTTTCTCCTCATAACATGATTTCATCTGTTTTGAAGGCTGGAGAAAGAGGGAGAAGGCACAGTGTGATTTGCCTCCAACCAGAATGGGCAGCTTTGGCTAGATAGTTGTTTGGTTTAGTCATATTTTTAGTCATGTCTGACTCTCTGTGACCCTACGTGGGGTTTTCTTTGCAAAGACGCTGAAGTGGTTTGCCACTTCCTTCTCCAGCTCATTTTACAGGTGAGGAAATTGAGGTAAAGGGGGCTAAGGGACTTACCCAGGGTCATACAGCTGGTCACTGTCTGAGGCTGGACTTGGTTCAAAGGCTTTCTGACTCTAGGCCTGGCACTCTATCCACTGTGTCGCCTCGATGCCTGGAGGCTAGGTAGGGAGTTCTCCTTAACTGAGGGTTCCTCAGCAGAGCAGGATGATCCCTAGTTGTGGCGGCAAAAGGATCCTTGTTCAGGTAGCCATTCCAGTGATCTTGGAGAGATCTTCAAACCAAGGTCTGCATTTTTCACTCCTATAGGAATGGGCCCCTTATGTCACCCTTCTCCCTGCCACCCCCTCAAGAAAACACACACACACACATACACACACACACACAAAAAAAAAAAAAAAAAAAAAAGAAAGGAAAAAAAAAAAGGGGGAAAAAACCTTTTTTTTAATCCTCTCTAGCTTCTTCAAACTATTTGCTCTTTGTTCCTAGCAAAAACCTGTTGATTCTTACCGCCTCAAGGGCTAGTCTAATTCCTTCCTTTTATAGATAAGGAAACTAAGACACTAAAAAGTAGCTTGTCCAGGGTCCTGCCAGAGCAGAGTTGGAAATAAGGATCTCGAAATTCTGGGGCCCAGTCATCTGACGCAGTTGTAGCCTTCTGCGACAGTTCCAGCTCCTGGAAGTCACTGTGCAGGGTTCTTCCCCGAAACGCAGAAAGTGTGGAGGATTTTGGCCTGCTTCTCTTGGTAGTGAGCAAGACTTAGCATCGCCCAACAGCAGGATTATGTTCAACAGCTTCACTGGCTTGTGGTTTGAACTTGCTCCTCTGTGTGGACTGCTCATTCTTCCCCTGCCAGCTGCCCCCCCCACCCTCCCAGATACGTGTCCCCTTCTGTGCAGGGAGTGACGCAGAGCCCCTCCTGTGGTGGGAGGCTAGTTTCTCTGTAGTAGCGGGGCTCCACCCCTACCCCCCACAATGCTTTGCTTTCAGTAAGAAATCAATTGTCTTTCAGTGCAGAAATCACTTGTGTGTCTTTCAGTGTGTGGGTGTATGAGAGAGAGAGAGAGAGAGAGAGACAGAGACAGAGACAGAGAGAGAGATAGGAAGGGAGGGAGGGAGAGACAGAGAGAGAGGGAGAGACAGAGACAGAGAGAGACGGAGAGAGACAGAGAGACAGAGAGAGAGAGAGAGAGAGAAAGAGAGACAGAGACAGAGAGAGAGAGATAGGAAGGGAGGGAGGGAGAGACAGAGAGAGAGGGAGAGACAGAGACAGAGAGAGACGGAGAGAGACAGAGAGAGAGAGAGAGAGAGAGAGAGAGAGAGAGAGAGAGAGAGAGACAGACAGACAGAGAGTCTTTTTCTGAGACTCTGGCCTGAAGTTGGAGGTTTGTGAAGTGGAATTCCTGATTTGTCAAAACTTGAATGCTGGAAGGGACTCCTTCCTCCTCTCCCACCTAATCCAAACCAATCCAAGTAAGCATTTATTAAGCACCTACAAAGTGTAAAGCAGAGACAACATGAAGAATAGTCTCTACTCCTCAAAAACTTACATTTTGGAGTTGAGAATAGAGGCCAGTGGGACCACTTCTCTATGATGGGAATGGGAGAGCACATGAGACCTAGCAGGACAGGCTTCCTGTGGAAGGGGGCACATGAATGGAGCCTTGAAGAAAGCTAAGGGACTTTAAGAAGTAGAGGTGAGGAATAGTCAAGTCCAGACATGACCAAAAGCCTGTGGAAAGGTGTCAAATGGGCCAGGTTAAGGAATATAGAAGAAACAGTCTGGAACAAAGGGTTTTTCAAACGCCCTTCAGCCGTGTGGCTTGTATTTTTTACTAGAGGCAGTAGGGAGCCAGTGCAGTTTCTTGAGCTGTTTGGAGAGTGAGGTCAGCTTTGTGTGTTAGGAAGATTATTTTGATGCTGTGTGGAGTCTGGATTTAGAGGAGGAAGACTAGAAATCAGAAGGCCAGTTAGGACTTCAGTTTACAATGAAGGAAACTCAAGCCCATAGAGGGAGTTGTTTGTCTCCTCTCCCAGAGTTTTTGGCAGGATTAGCCAGAGCCCAGGTCTCTATCCCTCACTGCCGCTGCTGCCCACCACATCCCACCGGGCTTGGGCTCGGGGCTTTCTCTCTTCCTCCAGCCAAGTCCCTCGGAAGGCTGAGGCTTTGTCCCATCCCAGGGTGATCAGGGGTGAGTTGGTACCTGGTGAATCTTTGTGCTCTGATAGTCTTTAGTGCTCAGCTCTTTACCATGCATCCTCTCCTCACAGCAGGGAAGCGAAGCCTTGGTGCCTTTCTGATTGAGACCCTGGGTTTGAATAGGAGCCCCTCTCTGTTGCTCCAACAGCCAATTTTAGATGAAAAAACAAAAACAAAACCCCCAAACTGATACCACCAAAAACCAAAACAAACATCAACACCGAACAAAACAAAACAAAGCGCCCCACCACACAAAAACAAAAAATGCTGAATGCAGCTAGCAGTATTTTTTCAGGCTCCTCTTGAGCCAATGAAAACAGAATGATTGTTTTCTTTCTTAAGATTTTATATCTTACTGCACTGTTGGAAATCCAAATGGGCTTGCTTCAGACCGGTAGAGAGATTGACTATAAACTGGGCGTGAAACAGATTGTTCTGGCCTGAAAATACCCAATAGGGCAGCCTTCCGGAGAGCCAGACACTGTTCAGGCAGCAGAGAGCTTTCTTGGGTGGGTAGTTTCAGCCATAGCCTGATTCTCTGGTCATTTCGCAAATGGTCCAAGTCCCCGGGAATGGTGTCGAATTACTGGCCATTTCCAGTGAGGGCCCAACAGCCATTCTGCTGAAGAGAGAGACTTTTAGATTCTGGTTTCCTGTCTCTTGGACTTTCTGGAGCCTTTGCACGATGGCTATCTCCCTTTTAGACGGATAGTACAGAGTCAGTTTGGGGGCACCAGCAAGGCCATTGCTGAAAGAATTCAGTTCTTCACACATTTATTAAATAGTTATTGTATGTCCGGCCTGGAATAAGGACTAGCCAAAAATCACCCAAAGCACCACCAGAACCCTGGGAGGAGAGAGCCGGAGTCCCTGCCCTCGGACTCATGTCAGGGGTGGTCAGGGAGGCCTCACAGCCAGTTAGAGTGGAGTTTATGGAGGAAGTAATCCCTCTGGACTTCAGAGGTGGTATAATTTTCAGATATAAAGGAAGAACTCTTCCTAGAAATATACCTTTTTTGTACACATAGTTGTCTCTGTGCTGTCTCTTTTAGTAGACTATGAGTGCCTTGGGGAGAGAGAGCAGCAATTGCATCCATAGTGCTTAAGAGAATGTCTGGAATATAGAAGGCCCTTAATTCGTGCTCGGTGACTGAACTTCCCCAGACTTTTGTTGTCAGGCTCTCACAGACTAATTAAGGATTTAGTTCCTAGGAGTTCAGGATCTCATTCTCCCTGTTTGTGGTCTGAGGATGCCCTAAGAAGCGTTAAGGGCTGTGTAAGGGCAGTGATGGTCAGAAAGAGTTGTTGGTGTTATTCTGAGGGTCCAGGGGATAGAAGTAGGGACTTCTTAGCAGTAGGGACTAAAGGTTCAGGGGATTGTTGGCCGGAGCGGGAGAGGAAAGGAGAGGAGAGCCGATATTAAGATCATAGCATGATAGGTGTGGAGATTTAAATGGGTTGCCCCAAATCGCACAGTTTTTAAGTGTCGGAGATGAACTCAAGTCCTCTGTCAGCCTCTGCTCAGCAGCCAGAGAGAAGGATGCTTTTTCCAATCCGCTCTCCATCTTCTGTGTGAAGGGCTTCTGGCTCACCTCCGTAGGGACTTGGATGCTTTTCCTGGGGGCTCAGGAGGTACTTGGGCTGTATCACCCAATCTGGCACTTGATTATCTGCTGCTCCATGCTGTCCTCTAATTGTCTCATGCATATTCCTCTCAGCCTCTCACTTCAGACTGTGAGTTCCTGGATGTCCAGGCTGAGCCTTATCCTCTTGTGCCCTGTCTCCCCCCCCAGCCCTTGGCTCAGAGCTCAGCACATGGCACATTCTCAGTCAGTCTGGGTGTGAGGCCCTGGCTCTGTGTCTTGCCTTGGGGTCTCAGTTTCTTCTGCTGTAAAATGAGGAGTTTGAATTGGCTCTTCCAGGTCCTTTCCAGCCCTAATCGTGCGATTCTTTGGTGGGTTTGTTGGTGGGTTTTTTTAAAATTAATTTTATAATTATAAATTTTTTGACAGTATGTATGCATGAGTAATTTTTTTATAACATTATCCCTTGTATTCATTTTTCCAGATTTTCCCCTCTCTCCCTCTACTCCCTCCCCTAGATGACAGGTAATCTCATACATTTTACATGTGTTACAGTATAACCTAGATACAATATATGTGTGTAAATCCAATTTTCTTGTTGCACATTAATTATTAGCTTCCGAAGGTATAAGTAACCTGGGCAGACAGACAGTAGTGCTAACAATTTACATTCACTTCCCAGTGTTCCTTCTCTGGGTGTAGTTGTTTCTGTCCATCATTGATCAGCTGGAAGTGAGTTGGATCTTCTTTATGTTGAAGATTTCCACTTCCATCAGAATACATCCTCATACAACATTGAAGTGTACAGCGATCTTCTGGTTCTGCTCATTTCACTCAGCATCAGTTGATGTAAGTCTCTCCAAGCCTCTCTGTATTCCTCCTGCTGGTCATTTCTTACCGAGCAATAATATTCCATAACCTTCATATACCATAATTTACCCAACCATTCCCCAATTGATGGACATCCATTCATCTTCCAGTTTCTAGCCACTATGAAAAGGGCTGCCACAAACATTTTGGCATATACAGGTCCCTTTCCCCTCTTTAGTAAATCTTTGGGATATAAGCCGTTTGTTGGTGTTTTTGAGCATCCTTTGTTCTGGAAGTGACATTGGAAATGATGTCTTGACTTGTAAGAGAGCTAGAGCTCTGCACCCTTGTCTCCTCCAGAGTCATCTGATTCTAGTGGCAGATGTGGGTCAGGGTGACTGCGGTCCCAGATGCAGTGGGAGAGCCCGGGCTTTTTAAGTCCGATCTCACGAGGTCTCAGTCTGTCTGAGGCAACAGCAAATTGGGGCTCTAAGACTCGGTAAGAAATGAGGCAGAAGGGTGGATAGTTCCTGGAGGTCGTGCTGAAGATTAACTCGTGGATGGGCCTGGGCAGTGATGGAGAGGGGAGAAGCACTGTTCCCACTTTTAACCCCAGGGATGAGGGAGCGCTCTGAGAACTGGCTCTGGGGACTTTGGACTTCTGGGCAGTAACAGGCGGAGCCTGTGAGCTTGGCCCAAGACAGTAACCGGAGCGCTCCGGCAGCTGCCACTCTGAGCATCCCAGGCCCCAAGGCCACGGTGGGGAGAAGGTGCAGAGGCACACCAGAACGAGATGGGCTTGTGCTCCTGCAGTTAGGTTCAGTGAGGAGGGAGAGCACATGCTGGTCGTTCCTACCTGAGCGGGAGCTGCCTGAGAGCAAAGCCTGCACACACACAGACAGACACACATACACAGACACACACACACAGACATACAGACATACACAGAGACAGACAGACACAGAGAGATATAGACAGACACACAGACACAGAGAGACACACACAGACAGACAGACACACACACTCTCATACACGGCACCAGGAGCTGACCAATTGGCCAGGCTCTATCAAACTTCTGCCGCGTCTGGCGCTGGGCTTGGATGCTGGAAGTTAAAAGTGAAACTTTATTGAGAACTGAAACAGTTCCTCAGGGAGCTTACATTCTTTATGAGGAGATAGCACGTATCTAAAGAAGCATATTCAGAATGTAGGCAAACTGGATACAAGGTACATTTTCGTGGGCAGAACCTGAGTTGGGGAGGAGAGTGGGAGCCCAGGCGGGCTTTGTAAAGGGGCCTCGAGCAGAGTTTTGGAGGAAATAAGGTTCTAAAGGATGACAATGGGGGCCACGGTGATAGTGGGGTGTGCATGCTCACACATGCGTGCTCACGTGCATTTTTGCATGTGTGGGTGCCCGTGCGGGCGCAGGTTTGTGCAGCTTCTGAGGGCAGGGCGCCACGGTGACCGGGGAGGACCTGTGGGAGTGGAGCTTGTTGCCCGCTCGCCTCACATCCCCCAGGCTCTGGGTCCGGGCAGCGGTGCTTGCTGAGGGGCCTCTGTCCGAGCTCTCTCCCCGGGGTCTCCTCAGCTCTCGCGCTCCCGCCCCCGGGACGCTGCAGTCGGCAGGAGCGGCCCCCCGCAGCGGCCCCAGCTGCAGCCTGATCTCTGGTGGCTTATTTGTTGTTGGTTCTTTCCTCCTCCCGGGCTTTGTCTTGAAGACGTTTTCCCCGAGTTCCCAGGAGCAGACCTGGGATCCCAGGCGGCCCCGTCTGTAAACACAAGCTGGGCCGAGCGGAGAGGGCGGCGGGAGGGAGAGCCGGGCCCCCGGATGGAGGGGCCAGGAGGGAGTGGTCGTGGCAGGAGGTGGGGTTGCTTCTGCCACACACTGCCGGGTAATCTGCTCTCCGCCAGGCGTAATTTAATCACCTCTCCAGAGCTAGGCCCGTGCTGGGGGGAGCTGCAGCCTTTGCTGTTTACAGATCCGGGCGGAGAGCCTGATGTGAGGGGATTGGGAAGGAGGACATCTTGTCCTTTAACTCCTTCCATCTGAGGAATTTTCCCCAAAACCAGCTGGTCTAGGAAGGCCTTGGGACTAAAAGACTCAGGAGCCTGGGAAGGGGGGAAACAGGGGAAAGAAGGGGAAAAGAGTATTCTTTGATTTTAAGGCTTCCACTGCTAGAAATAGAGCCAGGGTTAATAGGTCAGCAGAGTGACCGCTCTCCTCCAGCCTCCAGAGGCTCATGAGAGCCCTGGATGGAGCAGGGCAACACTTGGAATTGTGGGATCCCCCAACGTCTAAGCAAGGGCCCTGAGCACGTGGGATGTCCCGGTTGGGAGGCCTTAGAGTGTAGAATGCGCTCCCTGGAAGAGTCCTTAGCACTGAGAAGGGCAGAGCCCTTAGGACAGAGAGTGTTAGGATTGAAAGGGGCCTTTTGAAAATAGAGGGTCTTAATGTAGACTGTCCAGGCTAGTGCTACTGTAGAATGTAGACTATGGAACACAGAATGTTAGGAGTTTCGGGGGTGCTGGTAAATGTTTAATAACTGGATCTCCTTTTTAAAAAAGTACTCAGTGTCCTTTTAAATTTAATCTGCATTGGTCACATTTTCTTTATCACTTTCTTAGTCTGGCTAGTCACTAAGTAAATGAAGCTTTGATTTATAATCGTGGATTTATGATTTCTGAGGTGGAAATGTCCACACTGAAAATTTAACAACCAGCTTGGCCCGAAGCACACTATATCTTGTGTCTGGATGACAGAGCAACCTTGGAATATAACACATTGGCCAGAAGGGTCCTTAGAGCAGCAAACACATGATCCTCTCCAAGATCCCCCAGAAGTCTGTGGCAGAGCAAGATTAGAATCCAGGTCTCATGTCTTCTGCTCCTTGAATGCCTCTTAGTGTTGTCATCTGTGGAACTCCACGCTAGTATTATAGGAGGCTTTTAAGCTGGCCATTGAAAGCTCATGAAGCCCCCTTTCTGCATAAAAGCCTTGCTTCGTTCTTAGGCTAACACTACAGCCCCCAGAACTCATTAGGAGGGGAGAGTGTGAAGAGGCTGCATGGTGGTTGGACCCCCAAGAGGACTGGTTGCTGGGACAAATGAGTGATTTGTAAAAAGAGAGACCTAAAATAAAAAGCAAGAAATTATCCCAAGAAGACCTAGAGTAACGGGGTATCTGGACTCTCTAGATGAAGAAATGGAACATCTCCTCAGGGTCCATTCTTCTTGACAAGGAAGGAGAGGGGCGTGCTGGAGAATGGAGGAGTGGGACTGGCCCCTTCCTGAATGCATGTGCTTGCTCTGTCGAAATGCAAGCTGATGTTATTGGGTAATGTCGAAATGCACAACGGTTTCTCAACATCCCGTGCGTCACAGACCCGGGAGACGCAAGCCTGGGTTCCAGTGCCACTTCCACCACCCTGCGCCCACTGCTGTGTGAGCAAGGCCCCGTGGCTTTCTCCCCTTGTTGTGGGCTAAAGGATCAGAAAGCAGAATAGAGTTCAGAGCTGGACTTGGAGAACTTAATCGGGCCTCCTCATTTTCCAGATTAAGAAGCTAAGACACAGATACCCTGCTGTGAGGAAAACCTTATTTGTCTGCCCATCTGTCGAATCACCTCCTTTGTATGGGTAACTTTCTAAACTCATGTCTCTTTCCCCTCAGATGCATTCTTGGAAAATTGAGCATTAAGTTAGTTGTTGTAAGATAAAATGATGGGAATGCATATTTGGACAGATTCATATGGTTATATTTCTTTGTTTTTAAGTAGGGCATCTTGTAGAATTATTTTCTGTCTCCTTGTTATATAATTGCCTGCTGGTAAGTCTGCCTGCCTCAGGTCTCTCCCCATTGCAGTTCATTCTCCTTTCAGCCTTTAAAGTGATTTTCCTGAAACACAGGTCTGACCATATCATTTCTCTTCTCAATGAACTCCAGCAACTTCCCGTCACCTTCAGAAGCAAATACGAAGCATTCTGTTTGGCACTTAAAGCACTCCACAGCCTCTCCCCCTTCTACCTTTCCAGTCTTCCTCCACCTTACTTTCTGGTAGCTATTTCTTTATCCACTGCCTTCCTGATTATTCCACGAACTCGACACCCCCTCTTTCAGCTCTGGATGTTCTCTCTGGCTACCCCCAATGCTCTCCCTCCTTTGCTCTGTGGACCTCCCTGCCTTCCTTTAAGTCCTAACTAAAATTCTACTTTCTACAGGAAGGTGATGATAACCCCTCCCAAACCCAGAGGTTTCCCTCTCTTAATTATTTCCTATTTTTCCTGTATATAGCTTGCTTTGTACATCTCCCCCCTCCCCATTCAATTGTAACCTCATTGAGGGCAGGAACTGACTTTTGCTTCTTTTCTTAGATCAGGGCAGTGCCTGATATACTATAGATCCATAGTGCACGTTTATTGAATTGAAAAGGTGGTTTTTGTGAGATATGAATTTACGGATGTATGTGTGCATAGAGCCAGACACAGCTCTGTTTTCCTCCAAGCCGCTTACTCATTTGATGCCCTTTTGCAAGTCACAACCTCCCTGAGCCTTGGTTTGCTCCGGGGTTGGATTAGATGGCGAACCCAGCGAACTGTGACAGAGACATTGTAGCCCAGCTCTCACTGTCCCAGAGCCTTCCCCGCTCTGACTGGGGGTGAGCACTCTCAGCCTGGTGGGAGCCTGGGACCAGGTTTTGGAGCCCAGGTCAGTGGCCAAGCCACGCCAGGGCCCCGGCTAGCAGATCCCTGCATCTGCTCTGTTGGTGGCTCTCCGGTTCCTCCTTTGGCCCTGAAGGCTCGAAAGGGCTCAGGAGGTCCGTTGGCTTCAGGACCACTGAGGGGTCAGTCCTGCTTCTGCTCTGGCAAAAGTGATAGCAGCAGTGAGCCATCCTCCAGGGAAAGAATACTCCAAAAAGGGTATTACCTCCAGCAGAGGGGAAGGGGCCTGCCCTCTCGCCCGTCCTCTCTGCAAACTGCTGACCTGTCTCAGATTCTCCAAATCATTTACGCATCTGTGTATCCTGATATTACTTTGTTCCTTGTTGATAATTTCCTTTAGCCCTCCCCCACCACTTCCCCTGGAAAATTTTGCCCATTAGAAGAAATAAACTAAAGGAAGTAAGGTGAGTGTGAAGATATCAATAGAAATAGTTCCTGGGGCTTCTATCTTACTAATCTTGGTCAGTCACATTGTCAGCCTCTTTGCCTCAGTTTTCTTATCTGTGAAATGGGGCTAGTAAATAAATACCCGCACTTTCCTCCTAGCAGGAGTGTTGGAGGATCTGAGCTACTCCACTCAGGCTCTTGATTGGCTTTTACATCTCCACCTGACTTTCTCTTGGGACAGACACCAGCAAGGTTTGAGATCAAGAAAGCAGTTCAGGGACTTTCCTTGGCAGAACGGGGCCCGATGTGCTTTGGGGAGACCAGCAGGCCGGCTCTGCCGCATAGGATAATACCCAGAGCCCTCAGACAACCGGGGGGTGGGAGGGTCATTAACCTGGTGTATGCTGTCTTTAGGTTTCTAGGAAATGGTGCGGCGTGTGTGGGTGCGAAGCGCGCTGACACACACCTTTTGCTCCCTCACTTTTCTTGGCAGAGAGGGCCTTCCCTTAGAGATTGTCCTTTTCATTAATAAATGAAGTGAAACAGCGCAGGGCAGAGGGGCAGCCCCCAAGAGCAGCACCTGGCTTTGAGTTCTGAGATTCTCCAACTTGGCGGACTGTGGCAGACCAGTGAGGGTCTCACACGCTTCCAGACGGCCTAGTCGGCAGCAATAACCAGCATTTGCAAAGCGCTTCACCTTTTGTCTTCTCACTTGATTCCCAGAGCAACTCTGGAAGGAAGATGCTTTTGTTAACATCTCCCCCCAGTTTTATAGATGGGGAAACCGAGGCGACAGACAGGTGCCAAGTGTTTTGCCCAGAGTCACACAGCGAGTGAGTGTCAGAGGTTTTATGAACTCCAGGCCGAGTGCCCTAAGCATCATACCACCTATCTGCCTTTAGAGTAGCCCTCCGGCTGCCCGACTCCTGGACTGATTGCACTAGTGTGGCCTGTTTGGCTTTTGGCTTAGGGACCCGCACGGGGGTGAGAAGGACGGGCTTGGATCCATAGTGGCTCATGTTGACATGGAGAAGCAAGGCTCGAGGAGGAGAGTGTCTGTTATCTGCAGAGGGCACACACGGCGCACAACTGTAAGCTCTTCATTATCATCATTTCCCCCCATCCCTCCCTAGTGCCTTGTCCTCCACTCGCTCGCCTTTGATTTATGGGTGAACTACGATGCTATCAGTTCTCTAATTAAGGGCCAGGCCGGCAGCATGCGACAGTGCATGAAATATTTACTGACTCACACGGGGACCTTTCAGCCAGGCAGATCACAAACTACTTTGTGCAGGGCCTCCTCAGCCATCCCCCAGAAAGCAAGCCTGCTCTGGTCTGCATTCTCGTGGCCAGCAAGAATCCCATGCAGAGAGTCCAAGAGGGACATGGCTGGTGGGTGGTCAGTGATTAGGAGCCGGGCCATGGCTTAAGAGGGGATGGAATTTGTTAATAAAATCTGAGCAGGATTTCTCCAGTGGGAACCATCTATTCATTCCTAATGCAGACTATAAAAGTTGATGTGTGAATGAATGAATGAATAAGTGAATACAAAATCATGTGAAATGTTATGGATACAGATGGAAAAGGAAGCAGCCCTTGCTCCCCCCGGACCTCACGCTTGATCGGTTAGAGATTTCACCTCCAGAGTAGATAGGAGGGCACAAGAACCCTAAGAGCGCAGTAGCAGGACGAAAGACAAGACTAAAGGGTCCTTAGGGTACATTTGATGGTCAGAGGGCCTTAGGTTGCAGTGGCAAGACAGATCATGAGACCTGTAGCTTTTTTGTCTGACTGAAATCATTGTGATCATTCTTTTCTAAGTGGTGTAAGCAGTTGTATCCTCTCTAAGTGGCTGAAGGGCTAGGAGGGGCTCTACATTTGGGAAAGCAGGGGAGTGGACTTCAGGGAGTTTCCTCCTGCAGGATGGGGATCAGCTTCTGGAACAGTGGGAAAGGCAAGGGGGCATTGGTAGAACACTGTGAGAAGGGAACACTGTACGGCTGGTTTAGAATGGGGAAAAGGGAGGAAGGAGGGATGAGCTCCCCTGCTAGCAAGGGGTCTTCCCAGCCACGTTCAAGTTATGGAGCGTGGCCCTGAGGAGAGGAAGAGATTGATAGTGGCCTGGGTGCTCTGCCTTCAAGGGGCTTTCCAGGCAAGATACTCTATGCTTTCTTCTCCTATATCCCCCACAGTGCCGTGCATAGGCCCATCACATGTTAAGTCCTCAATAAAAGTTTATTTCGTGAAAATGGTAAGAAGCACATCATAGCAAGAAACTATACAAAGAGGAAGAGAGAGAAACAGTTAATAAACTCAGCAGTCCAGCCTCCCAGCAATGTCTATCAGTTCTGGCTAAGAGGTGAGCTTTGGTGGGCAGTAAACTTCCCACCATCCTGTGATAGAGAGAGGCCTATGGGATTAATGGACCCATTTTTTGCAACAAAGATATCCTCCTTCCTTTCTGCCCCATCCTTACCTCTGTAACCCCCTACTCCTCACCTCGCTATTTTCCTTGTGGTGTAGAGAAAGCATCACTTTTATATTCTATGTAGTGTTATATGAATTGAGTCATAGAGGCACAGATTTGAAAGTGACCTGAGAAGTCATTCTGTCCAATCTACTGATTTTACTGATGATGAATCGGAGACCCAGAGCAATCTATCAATCAGTAAACATTTATTAAGCACCTACTATGTGTCAGGTACTGTGCTAAGTGCAGAAAACTGATTATTAAGGGAATGCAGCTGGTCAGTGGCAGACTTGGACTAGGGCCCTGCCCTCCTACCTTCTGGGCTAGTGCTATTTTTTTCTTTTTCTTTTTCTTTTTTTTTTGGCAAGGCAACTGGGATTAAGTGATTTGCTTAGAGTCACACAGTTAGCAAGTATTAAGTGTCTGAATCCAGATTTCAACTCAGGTCCTGCTGACTCCAGTACCAGTACTGTGCCATCTAGCTGCCCCCTCCAGTGGTATTTCTACTATGACATATTGCCCCTCAACTAGTTATTGATAGTCTCTGAGGTAATGAATTGTCCCCTTTTCCCTATGTTTCTTTTCTGGCTTTGGCAGGCTTCCTGTTTTAAGAGACATCATGAGGAGAGAGCAGAGAATCTTTAATTCTACAGGTGAATCCGTGGCCTAGTGTGCACGAGTCAGTCCCTAATTCATACTGGTGAATTAATTAATTAATTAATTAATTAATAAACATTTATTAAGCTACTAGTAAGTGCCGGGGACTGCATATGTGATTGGAGTATTTCTCTCATTTTTTAGCATTGCTTTTGAACCACAAGCTCAGGGAGCAGTTGTTGAAATGTGCTCCTAGAGAAATGAAATTGCTTCAGACAAGTGTGAAGAGTCTTTCTCACCTTGAAGTCCTCAAGGAGGGCAAACTGGCTGGGGCTGGGTGTTTGGCGCAGTGTCAGAGGACTTGGGGAGCAGCACTTCGTTCCTGAAGGACTTGAGTGGGCTAATGAGCCTTCTCTCTAGGTTCCCCTCATTTCTAGAACTTTTCAGGGGTGCTCCCCCTCCCATCCTGCTGCACTCTCTGTGGTGGGAGGCAGCCTTCTCTGGTGGTTACCAGGCCCTGGGACTGGAAGACTCTGTGCTCATCCTGCCACGAGTGATGCTTGTGCCTGAAAGGTGAGAGGCCAGAACTGCATAAAGATGTGGCCAACAGAAAGAGTCAATTGGGAGGAGAAAAGTTGTCACCTCTGAGCAGTCCTCAAAGTGTGAACTTTTGGCTTCCTATAGGGCTTCGAGGCATAGAATATGCTGATTTTTTTTTTTTATTAAAGCTTTTTTTTTTCAAAACATATGCATGGATAATTCTGCAGCATTAGCCCTTGCAAAACCTTTTGGCTGTGTTCCAGTTTTACACCTTTCTCCCCTCCCCTCCCCCCCCGCCCATCTCCCTCTCCTACATAGCAAGTAATCCAATATATATTAAGCATGGTAGAAATATATGTTAAATCCAATATATGCATGTGTATTTATACAATTATCTTGCTGTGCAAGAAAAATCAAATGATGAAGAAAATAAAATGCAAACAAGCAACAGGGAGAGTGAGAATGCTATGTTGTGAACCACACTCAGTCCTCACAGTCCTCTCTCTGGGTGTAGATGGCTCTCTTCATCACAAGATCGTTGGAACTGGTTTGAATCATCTCATTGCTAAAGAGAGTCACCTCCATCAGAATTGATCATCATATAGTATTGTTGTTGAAGTATATAATGATCTCCTGGTCCTGCTCATTTCACTCAGCATCAGTTCATGAAAGTTTCTCCAGGCCGTTCTGAAACCATCCTGCTGGTCGTTTCTTACAGAACAATAATATTCCATAATATTCATATACCACAATTTATTCAGCCCTTCTCCAATTGATGGGTATCCACTTAGTTTCCATTTTCTGGCCACTACAAAAAGAGCTGCCACAAACATTGTTGCACCTACAGGTCCCTTTCCCTTCTTTAAGATCTCTGTGGGATATAAGCCCAATAGTAGCAATGCTGGATCAAAGGGCATGCACAGTTTGATAACTTTTTGGGCATAGTTCCAGATTGCTCTCCAGAATGGCTGGATTCGTTCACAACTCCACCAACAATGCATCAATGTCCCAGTTTTCCCACCGCCCCTCCAACATTCATCACTATCTTTTCCTGTCATCCTAATCAACCTGACATGTGTGTAGTGGTATCTCAGAGTTGTCTTAATTTGCATTTCTCTTTCAGTAATAATTTAGAGCACTTTTTTATATTAGTGGAGATGGTTTCAAATTTCTTTATCTGAAAATTGTCTGTTCTATCCTTTGACCAGAAAATGCTGAATATTTTTAAAGAAGATTTGATTTTAGGAAATTTGTCATAATTAGGTTACAAATCTAAGGGAAGGTATGAAGCATGGATTAAGGCCATAGAAAACATTGGTTAAGCTTCAAGCTTATTGCTCACAATATTCTGATATCCTTTTTGTTCTTCAGTCATTTCAGTAGTGTCCAACTTTTTATGATTTCATTTGGGTTTTTCTTGGCAAAAATAGGGTAGTGGTTTTTCTCATTTTACAGATGAGGAAACTGAGGCAGACAGGGTTAAGTGACTTCCTTAGGGCCACACAGCCAGAAAGTGTCTGGGACTAAATTTGAACTCAGGAAGATGAATCTTGCTGACTTCAGTCCTGGCTCTCTATTTGCTGTGCCCCCTAGCTTCTGTTTTGATTTCTAGGATTGTAAATTAAGATCTGGAATCGATTTTAGGAGTCATCGAGTACAACTTCCCCATTTTACAAATGAGACTGGATTTGAATCCAGGTCCTTTGAATTTGAATACAGTGCTTTTTCTTTTCCTGATCCTGTTCCCGGGTTCATAGTTTTATCAAAAACAAATCCATACTCATTTATTATTTGTTATTATAGTTTATTATTTATTATTATCATTTTTGTTCTTTCTATCTTTATGTTCAGTGGAGTGTAGATGAAAACTTTTCTAACATGAGTCACTCTTCTTTTGTGTATCATGCTTTGTTGATTAGGTAGATGCAATTATTGATCTTCATAATTTCAGGGAAATGTTGGGATTCAGCTCATTGTCTTTGGGACAACATCTGTAGCAGGCAGAACGATGGGTTCTGATTTCTTCTGCTAGATCTCTGTTTTGGGGATCTTTTTATTCCATGTAGTTTGGGGGTTGTGCGTATGGGATATGAAAATACCACCTATTAAAAACATTGTTCTTAATGTTTTTGTTCAGGTAATTGTGAGTGAGTTTTGTCTGTAGTAATGCTCTAATTCCCATACAAGTTATTTGCTATTTTTTAAATGATATTTAAGACTTATTATTTGTAAAGCAGGGATTTCTTATTTGTTGGTTTCTGGTGAATGTTAGGCTATAATGTTAGTGTCAATAATAAGTAATGCTTGAAAAATAAAAAGTATCATGGAAGGATGAACTATTGTTAAGAATAATGACATGATAATATAGGTGTTATTATTAATTCAGTTTTAAGTTTTAATAGTTTAAAACTGTATGGTACTATTCCTCTTCTTGGCAATGGGGTTCTTTGGAACAATAGCAAGGGAACTTTGTGAGGGAGATTCTGCATATATTAGTGCACTTTTAGAAATGAAAAACAAAACAGAAACAAATTAAAAACAAAAGCCTAAGGTTCGGAGCTTTCTACACCTCCTGTTTTCAAGTGTAATGCCTACTATTTCAGTGTGCCAGGAATTCTTAATCATTTTGGTTTTAGCATCCCTTTACATTTTGAAAAACTGTCAAAGATTCCAAAGAGTTTTTGTTTATGTGGGTTACACCTATCAGTATTTATCATGTAAAAATGAAAATGGATAGATTTTTTGAAATATTTATTAATACATTTTAAAATAACAATAAGAAACCCATTACATGCTAACATAAATGACATAGTTTTTTAAATGGAAAAAAAAAAATTTCCTCATCTCCTTACATAGTGAGAAGAGTGGCGTTGTATTACATATTTTTGCAAATCTCTTTAATTTCCAGCTTAATAGAAGACAGCTGTAGTCTCATATCTGCTTCTATATTTACTCTGTTGCAATATTCTGTTTTGATTGAATAAAGTCCGGCCTCACAAAGTTATGTAGTTGGAAAAGAGAGGCGTACTTTAATAGGGAAATAATGACTTAGTATACTTTTAAAAATAGTTTTGTCCATACAGATCCTCTGAAAATATTTCAGTGTCCCCTGGCAATAAATGGATCACACTTTGAAAGCTATTGAGAATCATATACCATATTGCTTTTCAATTTGGTTGCAGAAGTTTATTTTTTTGGGTTAAAATTTGCTTTAGTTACTTAAAAAAAAAAATCAATATTTTAATTTGGTTCCTGCTTTGACGGTAAATGTCATTTGTTTTGGGTATTGGTTCATGGCTTGGCTCAAGTTCCTTGCACAGGGAAGGATCTAATCTCCTGGATTTACCCAACTACCCCCAAACTTGACATTTCCTGCATCCAAGGGAGTTTAGGGCTTAGCTTCTTCTTTCTGTTCCTAGATTCAAGACTCCTCCGTCCTTCACTTTAAGTAGGGATGAGGGTAGATAAGTCCAGTGGTACTGTTTGGGCTCCATCCAGAGCTCAAGGGAACCAGCGGAGACTGTCATTTGGTCCTAGCCCAAAGTTTAGGCCCCAGAGCCAACTTTTTCCCCAGAACTAGACTCCAGGGGTTCGGGGGACCTCTGTCCTTGCAGTTATTTTCAGCTGAAAAGAGGAGAGAGCTCTCCACTCCCACATCGCTCATAGGCAAATGGAGGGGGACAGGTTGTTGAAGCGCTGGGATGTGGACAGATGGTGTTGAGCTGTGAGAATGAGATAAAATAAAGCCCTCTCTCCTTCCTCGGCCCCTTGCCTAGTGCTTGCAAGTCAGCACTGAGAGGATCTGAATATCCTTGGATAGGGCCTCTGGCCCAGGGCAAAATCCCAAGGACAGGCCTCACGGCTCCCTTGAGGAGCCAGGTTATTTGTGGTCTACGGTGAACACCTCTGGGGGGGGGGTGTCCACCATGGTTCACGGACCCTTGGGGCACCATCTAGGTCCAGTATTCACCTCAAATAGAAATGGATACCTGGGGCCTATTGACTTAAAAAACCACAAGTTGACAGTATCTATGTACTATTATATTTTCTATTTATTTTGTTAAACATTTCTTAGTTACGTTTTAATCTGATCAGGGCTGCACTGGGGATTTTGGGGGTCTGTGGGGCAGGAGAGCAATTGCTCATTTGTAACATAAGGAAACTGAATCCTAAGTCTTCAGCTTCCTAGACCAATATTCTTTCTTTTTAAATGTTATTTATTACATTCTTAATTATAGCTTTTTATATCATATGGATGGGTAATTTTTCAACACTGACCCTTGCAAAAACTTCTTCAACTTTCTCATTCCCTCCACCCCCTCCCCTAGATGGTGGGTAGTCCCATACATGACATGATAAATATATTAAAGTATGTATTTAATACATACAGTATATGTATACATATTTACACAGTTATCTTGTTGCACAAGAAAGATCAGATTTAGAAAGAAGGTAAAATAACCTGAGAAGAAAAAACAAAAAAGCAAGCCAACAATAACAGAAAGAGTGGAAATGTTACGTTGTAGTCCATACTCATTTCTCAGTGTTCTTTCTCTGGGTGTAGCTGGTTCTGTTCATTACTGATCAGTTGGAACTGATTTGGATCCTCTCATTGTTGAAGAGAGCCTTGCTGGACCAATATTCTTTCCATGAAATTGTAGTGTTTGCAATATGACATCACATGCCTAAATATTGCTTGCTTTCCTTCTCAAGAGGTAAAAGGGGAGGAGAGAATTTGGAATTCAAAATGAAACAGAATGAATGTAAAAAAAAAGTTTTGAAAATGTACTTGGGAAATATTTAATGAAATGAATAAAAATAAATTTAAAATAAATAAATAAAAATATATTTAACAAAAAGATGTGTGAAGAGTCAGACATGACTGAAAAATGACTGAACTAAAAAACATAAATAAGGATAATAATACTGGACCCAGATAATCGATAGATCTGTTGTAAAGAAAATCCCTTAGAAACCCAGAAATTCTATATAAATACATGTATTTACATAAATAAAATAGCATATAACTATGTATTATACAAATATATGAATATAAATGAATAAACAAAAAATATAAAACTATATCCAGAAAATAAATGTGAACTTTTCTCATGATTATTATTTTCCTTCCTGTCAACTCTTCTTATGTACAGCAGCAAGGTCTTCTGTCCCTGTGTCATCACTTTCACTTCTTGCTGACACATCTAGGCTGGGCTGATTCAGCTGATCTAATAGTCTTCAGTATCATGTATGTGTAGGATACCTTACTAGGTCCAGAGAGGGAGACAGGCCTAGTTGGGGAAACAGTACAAGGCATTATATTGAAACTGTCAGCACATCAGGAGAGGGAGAGAGAGACTCCACTGGATAGGATAGGGGTGATCAGGGAAGGCTTCATGGAGTAGGTGATGCTTGACTTGGACCTTGAAGGATGAAAAGAATTTCAATATATCCATTTTACAGATGAGGAAATTGAGGCACATAGAGACTTTCTCAGGATTGTACATAAAGTATGTCAGTCCAGGGCCATCACTTTGTCCATTGTGTCCCTGTACTTCCTGGGTCTAGCTTCTTACTTTATGCATGAAGAGGTTAATTGGGTGGCCCAAGGTCACCCCAGATTGTAAGTGGCAAAGCCCCATTCATGTATAGAAGTGAACACAGGGGTCCCCTAGGTAAGTAGCAGTAGGAAAGACTAAGATGCCGGACCACACTGGATCTATTGGTGGTGGGGCAGTTTCTGCCTCTGGAGGTTTGAAATCCTGGCTTCCTTGTTTCTCCCCTGGACAGGCCCATGGCATCTGTGTGAAGTGGAGACGCCATGATCCTGCTGCTTCACTGGGCCCAGGGCTTTGCACACTCAGCTATTTTTAGTTGCTTGGACTTTAACACTAAAACACAAATCACTCCAGAGTGCCTCCTGCAGACTCATGGGTGTGGTTTCAGTCCTGGTGTCAAATCCCCTCCGCGAGGGGGACAGAGGGCTACGAGGGGATTGGAGAGGATATTTTTATTCTCCTGAATCCCGAAATAGCCTTTACGTTTGTGTGTGTGTGTGTGTGTGTGTGTGTGTGTGTGTGTGTGTGTGTGTGTGTAAAACTGCTATTCTGGTTGTTGGTGGTTTTTCTTTTCCCCCCTCCTTGTCTGCCGAGTGTCTGACCAGGGAGGCCCTTTTACTGCACAAATCCTGGAGAGACAAGGTTTCCAGAGAGACTGCCAGTCAGTACCCGGGAAAACGCCCTGTGATTTCAGTGGCGATTTGGCCCAGGCATAGGCCCAGTAGGACCAGTGACCAGTTCTAGGTTTGCTGCTCCAGGGGTCTCTCCTTTTCCTTTCTTTTATTCTTCGTGCCAGTTTTCTGTCCTTAATTTTATAAAAAACTTTTTCATTATCCCCATCTCTTCCTTGTCTGCCCTTTTGGAACAATCCTCCCCTTCTCCTTCCCCTCCTTCCTTTGTTCTCTTTCTTTACTGCCCTTCATGCTAACTTTTCTCTCCTAATTGCTCTAGCCCTTCCTTCACCAGTAAGTAATAGATGTCTTGCTTTACGGTGACTTTGCAGAGGTCATGGCTCTGAGAGGGGATACAGTGGGGATGGTTACAGTATCTTCTGCTCCCCTAGTGCTGAGGTTTCCTGCTGAGCATCTTTTGAGATTGAGGAGTGTGAAAGTCTCATTAGACCCATTTTAACAATGAGGAAAATTTAGGCTTCGAGAAGGCGACACAGAGTGGCAGAGCCAGGTCGCCCCTCTGCTCTGGGCTCCAAGAAGGACCCCCAACATGCTTGGTGGGCAGCCTCTCCTTGTCATTTATAAGGGATGTGTGTCTGGGGTGGGGGGGACATCAGCGAAAGCTCGGGTATTTCCAGACTGATCTCATAGAATTAAACTTGTCTTTGTCTCTCCCTTTTCTTAGCGTCCCCTTTTAGAGGTAGCATTCTAGACTGAAGGAACTTGACCTGGGGTAGGGGGGCACATTTCTTATGTCTTTCAAGAGGCTGGCTCTTCTTTGTCACATTTTCCCCCATTGCTGAGCACAGAGTTCATGTGATTAATACCAGGAAGTCCCTTTATTGATTAAGAATAGTGGGTGTACAAAGTATATTTGATTTTTAGTGAGAGGATGATGATATGATCTTGGGAGAACCCCCTCCTTATTTCTCTGCCTCACTTTCCTCCTATTTAAAATGAGCAGGGTCAGCCTTATCTAGGACTCTCAACTTGATATCCAGGACCAATTATATTAGTTTTTTTTTTTTTTTTTAGAAATACTTTGTGATAACTTTGATTCCTATTTCAATGTAATTAGTTTCCTTTCTAAACCAATATATCCCATAGGCTTGTTCATTTTTCATATTTAAATGTTTCCACTGATTTTATGCCTTTAAAAATATTATCCTAGACATGTGGAAATATATTTAGAAGAATTGCAAAGTGTAACCTATATTAGATAGTGTTGTCTAAGGGAGGGGAGAGGTGGGGAAGGAGAGAGAAAAATTTGGAACACAGCATTTTGCAAGAATGAATGTTGAAAATTATCTTTGCATATATTTTGAAAAATAGAAAGCTATTATTAAAAATATATCCCGAGAAGGCTTCCATAGATATCACCATACTGTCAGAGGGACTCTGAAAAAGAAGAGATTAAGACTCTCAAAGACCCTGGTCTAAAGTCTTTTCCAGCTCAAAATACTGTGCTTGTATGTCTTATGACACCATCTTATTGAATAAGGTTCTCTGTGGAGCACTGCTGGGTACCGGAGAAAACTGGGAATGTCTGCAAGAAGCCATGGTTAGATCTTCTTAGCAGATGCAGGTTAGAAACCAGGTTGTGCCGTTCAGCAGCTGCCTGTTCTCTCTCCCAAACCTTCTCATGTCAACCCTTGAGGGACAGGGACGGCCTGACGCAGACATTCATCCGTGACGCAGGCAATCTATGAGAGAGCTTTTTCTCCCCAAGGACTGGACCCAAGGGAGCAAATGATAAGGGGGTGGAGGGGGAGATGACTGTCTTCTTTAAATCAAAGGAAGCTGTTTTCCCTCAGCTAATTAGGCTTGACTTTTTTTTTTTTTTTTTTTTTTTTTTTTCCCCCCACCTGCTTTCTGATGACTTAGGAGCCACGAAGTACTGAAATCACTGGAAAAGCAAAGACTGAGGGGGAAAAAACTGATCTTCCTGCCCCATATTTATAGATTCTTAGAAGGAAGGGACTTACAGGGTCATTGTTCCTAGTGACCCAAATACTTAATGACAAACTCTTATTTTGTAGATGGAGAAAATTTTCACACTTTTTTCCCAGGTCACATAGCTAGTGAATGCAAAGCTGGACTTGAGCCCAGATCTCCTAACTCCCATCAATTCCTTTGACTAGACCATGCTGTTTATTTAATAGATGTGACTCCCAAGTTTTGGATTTTTTTATCCCAAGAAAGATCCATGAGACTTTTGAGCCCCTCAAAACTTAAGTCCCTTCCTTGGCTGGGGTTTGGGAAGTTCTAAATGAACTTCAGAAATTGTTCCACTTCTGTTCCTCAGGGGTCACTACTTGATTAGGTTTTTGAATTTCTTTTTTGTTATCAAATGATAGTAACAGTCAGTGAGAAACTTAGAGCAAGGACCAGGTGGTGGAACATGCATGGTTAGAGTGAGAGGGGGCTTCCGAGCCCCTCCTTTAGAGGATCCTCTGGCCTGTTCCTTCGGTTGTACAGAGGAAGGAGCAGAAGTGCAGGGAAGAGAAAGTTTAGTCTCCCAGCTAGTTAGAGATGGAACCTGAATTATAGTGGATATAGTTGGAGGCTGGGAGTCTTCCTGTTAGTCAAAAAATTATTCAGCAAGTGTATTGTACTAGGCTTCATGGTCACAAATAAAATGATTGAAATTGTTTCTTGCAATAATTTCTTGCAAGAAGCTTATGTTTTTGAAAACTGTATTTATATTATTCTGAACTTAAAAAAATAAAACAAGCATTTTTGTAACATAGTTGAATAGAAAAAAAAAGATCATTGCACACAAAACTGCAAATCTATTATGTACAACTTGCTTTCCTTTTAAATATATAATAAAATGTTATATAACTTTATCCCCCTCCCCCTCTATGTTTTCTCTCTTCTCTTATTCCCCCACCCTAGAGACATAGATACCATTAGGCACATAAGTATATATGGGAGACAAGGACACGTGCACACCTCATATATGTACATGTGTGTATGTATACATACTTAGGTATCTATTCACATATACACATACAGCATAAATGCAAAGGAAAGATGCAGGATCATTAAATACAAGGTAGTTAGAGAGAGTGTACCCCCATTCATTTGGAGGGCCGATGGGAAATGGGGAGGACACTAGGAGTGGTGCGTTAGCTGCATTTTGGGGGAAGAAGAGGGATTCTGTGAGGTCGTAGTGAGGGTGGGATTCCTCCTTCATGGAGGACAGATTCAGGGGACAGATGAGATCAGAGGCCTGTGCAGTTGGATCTGGATGTATGGGAAGGGGCAGTAAGTGGTCCTGAGTCTGGGAGGAGAGGCTGGAGTCAGGTTGTGAGGGACTTCCAAAATTAATTACGCTGCTGTCTTCAGAGAGCTCTCAGAAACTCTTAAGCATGAATATTTGAGGTCATAAATAGGAGAGAAATTCTTCACCAGTGGCCTCTGGGATCAGTCACTGTCTCTTGACAGAGCATCAGTGGCCCACCATTGGCCCAGTATGGTCTCTTTTCAAATTCTGGAACAAGGATAGAGAACTGCCAGGAGCAGCTGCAGCCTCTGGCTGACGGCATTAGCATTGTATCAGTGGGCAGGACTTTCACTCCTCATTATTAGAGAGATTACAGAATATTTGTAATATATCTGCCTCTCACATTATTCAAATTTCACGGTTTAAAACTTTTAAAAATTTCCTTTTTCTTCTTCTCCTTCCCTTCTCATCTATTGGGTAAAAGAAAAACAGGCAGGGAGGGTGGGTGCATTGCCAAAGAAGATGGAGATTTACATCTTGGCCCTGCTGCTCACAGCCTGTGTCACACTGGGCAGTCAACCTTAGGGCCTCGGATGGGGTCCTTAAGTCCATCTTGGTGGGCGAGGTCTCTCTGAAATGCTGGATCTGAGATAGGAGAGCTGTCACGGCACCTGCGTGAGCCGAGTCTTGGTCAAAAAGCAGACAGTGGGCACTGGAGGCAGGGGGGCGTTTGTAGGGTATGCCTCTGCCTAGCTCCTCAGGTGTGACAGCGTCTGCTAGGAAGGGCCTGGTCCCAGATGGCACCTAATAGCCAACCATAATCTGTTTTTAATCATCCGCTGACTCTGAGAATCTTTACCCCTTGCCCAATCTGTGTCTAATGGATTATTTTCAGAAATGAGTAAAGGATAATTATCTCCGCTCTGTATGGCCCAATTACTGTATTTAGATGATCAATGTGCCTTGTGCTGCCGTTCAGGTGCAATTTGTGTGACTAGTGGGGTTTGGTGCCCACAGTATAAAGAGGATTAGGGGGAAGCCGGGGGCTGCTGAGTTTGTAGAGAAAGCCACTAGAGGGAGGAGCTCAAAGGGAGGGGGAGATGAGGAGAGAGAGGGGGGAAGGAAGGGAAAGAGAGAGAGGAAGGGGAGGGAGGGGAAGAAAGGGAAAAGGGGAAGATGGAGGAGGGGAGGGGGAGAAGAATAGGGAAAAAGAAGGAGGAGGGGGAAGAGAGAGACAGAAAAGGAGAGACAGAGACAGAGAAAGGGAGACAGAGAGAGGGAGGAATGGAAGGAGAGAGAGGGGAGAAGGAGGAGAAGAGAAGAAGGATAGGGGAAAGGGAATGAAAAAGAAGGAGGGGGGAAGAGAGAGAAAAGACAGAGGAAGGGAGCCAGAGAGAGAGGGAAAGAGAGGAAAGGAGTGAGAGACAGAGACAGACAGAGACAGAGAGAGGAAGGAAGAGGAAGAGAGAGAGACAGAGAGACAGACAGAGCCAGAGAGAGGAAGAGACAGGGAGGAAGAGGGAGAAAGAGGGAGAGACAGCTCTGGAGCAGGGTAAGGCTCCAGGCTAGCTGATGGGTGGGGTGGCCTCCAGGTTCCAGGTCATGCACTGCTGACTTCAGGGAGTGCTTTCTCTGCCCGAAGTTGGCAGTGAGGGTGACTGAAGTGTACATTAAGACAGCTTAGTGCCAGTCCTGCCCATCAGCAGGAGTCCTCATGCATTTTACGAGATTGTAAAAGCCGAGTTGCCGAGGTGTGCGGACTTACTAGTGCCACATTCAGTGCTCTGTGTGCGTCCTGTAACGTTAGTAACGGGGGTCTGTACTTCAGTGACATGAATCCTCCCCGGGGGAAGGAGCTCCGTGTGGAGGCTGAGGGTGCAGGGCTCTAGTCCTGACTACTGGCTAAGGGGCTTTGGCCAAGGCACTTCAACTCCCTTCTCTTAGTTTTCCCCATTAAGAAGTGATGGCGGGGCTGCTCAGGGTGATCTTTTAAGGTCTTTTCCCTTGTTTAACATTATATATTAGAACAAAGTGTCGTCACGGTAATGCGTTTGTTTACAACACCATTTTAAGGACGTGAGTCTCCTGTCCACAGGGATGGCAGGCCCATCACTTCTCTTCAGTTTCTCCTCTGTGAAAGGAAAGTTAACATTAGTGTGATGAGCGTTTGAGAATTACCTGCTAACCTGGGATTTGTGGGTCAGAGACAAGCATTCCCTCAGCTCTGAGGCTTGGGGGGAGAAGATTCTTGGTGTTCTGAAACCTCAGAATGCCAGTCTTTTCTCAGACCTCCCATCACCTGGAGATTATCGAACCGTGAAAGAAGCCCAATATAGTGGAAGGAGACTTGGTCCTCGAGTCAGGAAGACCTAGTCACTGGCTGTTGGATCCTGTGCAAGCCTCAGCACTCTAGAGAAGCTCTCTAAAAGTTGTGGGGAAGTTGGGTACCTGCCTCTGATAGAGCCCTTCTCTGTACGCTGATAAAAGTGTGTGTGGTCTAGAAAAATTCTCTCCATCATTGGTTCATTAGGAGAGAGAGAGAGAAAAGACATTTTATACGTGATTTTAAAAAGAATTATATCTAACTGTGAGCTTCTGGCATTATAATTTTCATTATTAATTACAATTTATCTGAAGCTGACTTTGTTGAAACAAGGAATTTCCAATGAGGACATTCCTTCTTTATCAGTGCATATTGGTCACTCTTCTGAAAACGGGAGCCTAAGGGACTGGCCTGGAGCCCAGACAGGTTCGTAGGAGGGGCCAGACGTAAAGCTAGTTCTTCTTGACTCAGAGGATGACCCCCAGGCCCACATGGCAATCCGCTCTTGTTATTGATCTATTCAAACCGACCCAGACGCACCTGTAACTTTGACTGGAGACCGTCACCTTTAGCTGGGGTTAGTTCAGAGCCGCCCGCAGCGCAGACTGGAGCCCTCATCCTGCTTTCTTGTGAGAGAAGAAGGAGCCCCAGCGTCCACCTCGGGAAGGATAGGGGAAGGTACACCGCCACGCTGTGCAGTCCTGGAAGCTGAGGGTCTCGGGGAACCATAATGCCAGCCGTTATTATTAATAACAAGAAAGTTATATTCCAGAAGCTAATGACTTGTGGTAATTGAGTTTTCCCTTTTCATAAATGAGTCAAATTTCAGGAGCTATGAAAAGAATATGGAGTGGGGGTAGGGAATAAGGTCTGCCTGAATGGGGCTCATTAAGATCTTATTACGCTGGAGTCATAAATCTGCTCCTGGATTGCACACTTGGGGGGAATGTGCCCTTCCCCATGGGAAGTGTGTGGAATCACCTCTGACAGGTGGGGAGGGCTGGCAGAAATTCTTATTTCCCATTTCCTGTCTATTGGGGCCCAGGATAATCGCTGGAGACCCTCATTTACTCAGACCAAAGGGCAGGTTTTGGCTGGAATTAGTCTGGACTTGGAGTCAGAGACTCTGTGTTTACTCTGTGTGTGATCTTGGACAAGTCTCTCCTCCTGGTAGATCCTCCGCTTCCTCACGTGTAAGGTGAGAGGGGACGTCAGTCAGTCCGCCAGCCTGTAGGAAGCAGGTCTCTCCAGCTTTAAAGTCTTACTTCTAGCATCCCGCCCCCATCCTGGATTGGCCCAGGGAAACACTTGGAGCATCCTTCCTGTGTTCCATGTTTTGGTCTGCTTCCTGCCCGGTGAACAGAGGGCCTGACCGCTCGCTCTCCTTGCCAGCAAACCCTCAGTCTGGCAGCTCGGCCTGGAGCAGGACTGGGGAAGGAAGGATGGTCCCTTTGGGGTTGGATGGGGTCAAGAACGGGCCTCTTTTCTTGGAATAAATTCTCCCTGGTTTCCACCCGCGGCTTTACACACATTGTCCCCGTCCATCCTGTGCACGGAAGGGCTGGGCAGTAGAGCAGGACCCGGAGCTCCCCTCCGGTTGTGGACACGGGTCTGTGTCCGGGCAGACACACACGTCTTTCCTCCCCATGTCCTTTCACAGTCTTGCCGGGGCAGAGACCTGAGTTTGGCTCCATCCCTGAGTCATCCAGTCAGCCAGAATTGGTGGAGTACCCGGCCTCGAGGTGCTGAAGGCTGGGGCAGAGTGAAAGATTCGGGGAATATAAGGCACTGAAGGAAGGCTCCCAAGGGAGTTCCTGCTGATAGGGGAGGAAAAACACATACCTTGGGGATGGCAAGAGCATCAGCACTGACTCTGGAGGGCCTGGGGTCAAAGCCCACCTCTGACACGTAACTGTACGACTTAGGAGCAAGCCACTTAACCCCTGGGCCTTGGTTTTCTCATTTATGAAATGAGGGATTTGGACGAGATTGGCTCTAAGGTCCTGCTTAGTTTTACATCTGTCCTCCTCTAAAAAATCAACTAAAAATCAGCAAGGCAGCATGGGCCAGAAACTGAAGGAGGTCAGAGCAAGGAGAATTTACCGGGCTGGGGATGGAGTCATTTGGGGAAAGCTTGTAGAAGAAGGGAGCCTTGATTTACTCCTTGAAGGAGGATTTGGATGAACAGTGAGCAAGTTAAAAGGACATTTTAGGTTTCCCAAAACAAGCCAGCAGTTTCACTAGTTACCTCAGGGAGCAATACAAAATTCTTAGCTGCAAAAGTAACTTTAATTAACTGAAAAATTAAAAAAACCCTGCCATATAGCAGTTTAGTGGAGGTGAGCACCACAAGGGTATGCAATTGCAAGACTGAGAATTGCTACCTAAGAAGATAAGAGCTTTCTTCCTTCAAGGTTTGGAAGTGTGTGTGTGTGTGTGTGTGTGTGTGTGTGTGTGTGTGTGTGTGTGTGTGTGTGTTTAAATGCATAAAATAAGAGCAGAGGATTACAAAGAAAACCAATTGTATTGAATACATGTTTAAAATATATTAAAATAGTCAATATACATATATTTTTAAAGTTCATGGCTTCCAGGTTAAGAACTCTGGGTGATTCTCTAGTATTGTCAGAAAGACATTTGCAACATTTGGAATTTTGGTAATTGGGAATTAGAGAGGGTCTAAGGGTTTTGAGCAGTAGAGGAAACTTTGTGTTATGGCAGGAATTACATCGACTCTGGGGTCAGAGGACCTGAATTCAAATTCTGCTTCTTCTAGTTCATTCCTCTCTGGTGACATCTCTGTTCCTCAGTTTTCTCATTTATAAAACTGATGGGGTTGGACTAAATAGTCACAGAGGTTCCTTCTAGCTCTGGTCTGATTGGCTGCTTCATATACCAGCCCATTTGATTGTTGGTAGACCATAATCTCATAGGATTTGGAACTGGAGGGACTTGAGATCTTGCTTTACTACTCCAGCAAAGACGGCTTTCTTATCCATAGAATGAGGGTTGGATGAAATGATCTCCTCTGCCCCTTCTAGCTCGTATGCTTAGTTTGTCTAACAACTCTGGTGCAGATAAGGAAACTGTTTTGTGGAGCAGTCCCATCCTGGTGCATTAGCTTGCTGTCCAGGCTTTCACCGGTTCTGGAGGCATCAGGTAAGTGAGTGGGACCCTTGCTGAACCTTCTAGATAAAGCAGCCTGGCTGATGCTCCAGGGGCAGTTGGCATTTTCCCTGTTCTTTCAGGAATAACACACTTTGCAGCCTCTCTGGCTGGGGATGAAAAAGCCAAAGATCTTCTCCTTCTCTGCCCTGTCTTGGTTAGCTCAGAGCCCCTGCCCCTTATTGACCCGCTCCTGCTTTAGACAGTCGAGCCTCCTTCTTCTCCGTCCGCCCTCTCTCCCATCTCTGTACCAGGAAATCTGTAAAATCTCCCCCAAGAGGACCAAGCCTGGGAACACTTCTAGCATAAGTGAGCTAACTCCAGTTGGCCCTGTCCCTCCCCGTTCCTCTCCTATTCCCCTTCTTTAACTGGGCAGCCTGTGCAGCATTGCTGCGTCTTGTCGAGGGGCTGGTGGGATGGTGGCGACTGTTTCAGTAACGTTGGTGGAGTTTGAGAAATCGCTTAAAATAACAATAAATCTGAGACAGTCTACAGGTCTACTTAGGGCCCGGCATTGTTTGGGTAATTTGAAGCAGATTTAGCTGGTGTTGGTGGCAAATGACCAATTTAACTGCTGTAATAGAAACCAGGAGAGGGAACAAGATGAGGGTGGGAGCCACACGAGCCCCTAGAGCAAAAGCTCTCGGTTAGGGGGCCATGAACCTGTTTTTTTTGTTTAATATTTTTATAACTGTATCTCAGTAACCCAGCTTCCTTTATAATCCTATTTATTTTATTTTTTGTGTTTATAAACATAATTCTCAGAAAGGGTCTGTAGGCTTTACCAGACTGCTAGAGGGGTCTAGCACACATGAAAGAGGTTGAGAACCCCTCCTTTAAAGGAAGGGTGTGCTCAGGGAGTTGGGGACTAGCTCTGTGTGTCTTTCAGTGTGTGTGTGTGTGTGTGTGTGTGTGTGTGTGTGTGTGTGTGTGTGTGTGTGAGATTTGAGGCGGACTCTCTCCGTGCTGGGTAACAGCCTAGGCCTGGGGTTGCACACCTGCTGGATGCAGAGGATCCTGGATGAGAAGAATAAGACTACTACTTTGCATTTTTTCAGTACTTTACATTTTTCACAGTACCTTCCCATTTGGTGCTTCATTTGATCTAGGTCTTCATTAGCCCCATTTCTTAGATAATCATAATAGTGTGGAGAGTTGACATTTATGTGACATTTGAAGGTTCCAGAGCATGGTGAATGACTACTTTTGATACTGAAACAGTCGATTGACAAACATTTATTAAGTGTCTCCTTTACATCAGACCCCCAAACACACATAAGGAATACAAATGCAAAGAATAAAACATTGCTGTTGTATAAGCCCAGGAGCTAACCTTCAGATGTGAAAGACAACAAGGACCTATAGAAACATACCAAATGTAAAGAGAACTAATACAGATAAACACGTGACAGTTAAGTACAAGGAGGTTTGGGATGGAGGGCAGCAGCAGTTAGGAGAATCAGGTCCATCGTATAGGAACTGGAGCTTGATCTGTGGCTTGCAGGAAGAGTATGATTTGTAAGGTCAGGGGGAGAAGGGGGACTTCCAGGTATGAGGCAGACATGGAGACAGAATTTGGAGTGGGGTGTGAGTGAGACAGACAGACGGAGACAAAGAGAGAGACTGGTATGACTGGTCCCCCGGGAGGAGGAGTGATGTCAACCGAAGTTGGAAAGATAAATTGAGACTAAATGGTGAAGAGCTTTGGAAGATGAATGGAGGGGTTTATATTTTATCCTAGAGGCCATAGGGAGGTACTAGAGTTGAATTAGTGGAGGGATGACTTAGATCTGCATTTAAGGGAAATGGTTTGGGTAACAGTGTACGGGATGAATAGGAGTGCTGGGAGAGAATTGAGTCTCACTGCCCAATTAGGGCCTGGTGCAATAATCTAGGTGAGAAGTGATGAGGGCCTGAACGAAGGTGGGAGCTGTGTCAGGAGCAGGAGGAGATGGATGTGATGGAGGGGAAAGGGCAAGACTAGGCAGTTGATGGTATTATATGGGGTTGAAAGAGAATGGAGAGTCAAGGAAAATGAGGTTTTGAACTCATGAAACTGAAAAAACAAAACATCCTCAGGAAAAATGGGTGATTAGAAGAGGAGAGGATTTGTTTCAGACAAGGTGGATTGGAGATGTCTCTGGGTGGAAATGAGGAGTTTCCTGAGGCAGGAGGCGGAGAAGTGCACACTTCTATGCAGTGGTTTGGAGAACTGAAGGGTCTCTTAGCAATCGCCATCCTGCCTGTAATAGTTATAACAGTTGGGGAGCCCCTCTAACCCGGGCTTGGTCCACCTCCCTCCGTTTCCTGGCCAGCGGTCAGACAGAAACCCTTGCAGTTGGTGGTGTTGGTGTTTGGATTTCCCCAAGTTCCCAGTGCCCGGACACTGGTGGACACCACGGGCAGGCCTCCAGGGCTGGAAGCCTCGCCCAGATGCCTCCTGAGAGCTCGGGTGCTGCTGCAGACGCCCTGCATGGGTGAGTGCTGGCGTGCCGCCTACTAAGCGGCCATCCTGCTCTGGGCTCTGGCTCTGAGCCATTCCCCTCTCAGTGGGAGGGGGTCTGTCTGACTGGTGGGTCTGAGCCTTTGAGTTCATCAGCAGTCCCAAAGGCAGAAGAGTGCTGAGCTGGGCTCCTTTCTGCCTCATGGGGAGGGGGCCTTCCACTTGACTCTGCTTTGCTGTTAGTTCTTTCTTGTTCTAGGTAGACCAGAACTCCAGGGAGAATTAATTCCCAAGCAACTAATTAGGTCCTGCTGTTCGGTTCAGAGGATTCGGCTACAATGGGAATTGGATATAAATGAGGCAAGATAGTGTAACAGAAAGATGCCAGATTCAGGTGCCAGCTTGGCCACTTAATGGTCATAATAACAGCATTTATGTGGCTCTTTAAGATTTGTACGTTATTCTACAAGTAACGTGGTACTGGGCTTAGCTTTGGGAAGGCCTGGATTCAAATTCCGTTTCAGGCGCACATTTTCTGAGTAGTCCCTTTCTTGCCTTAGCTTCCTCTTCTGCCAAGGAGCAGGCCCTGGCTGGTCCTTTAATGCCCCTTCCAGCCCCTTCCCCATAGTCACATGGTCCTCTCAGGTATTGCACATGTGTACATGTATGCAGGTGTCGTTATGTTCATTTCGCAGATAAGGGAACTGATCCTCAGAGATTGGGACTTTTCCATAGTCATGCCCTTTTCTTTCTACTGTACAGCACTGCACTTTGTGGGACACTCACCAGACCATTTTAATTTCCCTGGACCTTGGTTTTCTTACCGGGAAAGCATTGGTAATAATATACTGCGCTTATCTGCGTCATGGGTGTTTTAAGTACAAATAGGATAGTCGATGAAAATGCCTTGCAAATTTTGATGCTTGCTACCTGTTATTATTATTTATTATATATTATGTCATGGAATATGTGGAATACATATTATATGTTACATCATGTATCATTACATTAGTAATAGTGCAGTGTTTCCTGGGTCCTTGGAAAGTTTTGAAAGCATCCATACTAGGCCCTTACTAAATGCTTATTGATTGAGTGGTGAGTTGAATGATTTTGTCTCTAGTCCTGGGGTCATTAGTAGAACACTGGATCAATACATTGGGGATCCATATTAATCTATAGATTGTTCCAGTCCTGACCCTTAGGATACCTTCAACTTTTGCTTAAGATCATAGAATCAGGGATGATAAGATCTTCAAAATGATCTGGTCCAAATTTCTCATTTTACGGATAAAGAAGTTACACAGCACTGGCCAGGGGTCTCCCAGGGTAATTAGAGGAGCCAGTTTGGGAGCTTTTGGTCCTCTGGTTCCGATGCCCCCCAGGTGGTAACTACCGAGGGTCTGGATGCTTTTTCTCCATTCCCTGGCTGGCTCGGCTTGCTGGGCAGCAAAGGACAGAATGAAGAACTTTCTTGCAATTAAAAGGAAAATGTGCTCATGACCAATCTGGAATGAGACAAAGTCCTCCCCAATGTAGCATGCCCCCCATAACCCTATAACAATTCAGCTGATGTTTGTGGGATCCTTTGGGTTTACAAGGACTTTGCTTGCGGTGGTTCTGGATGGCAGATTAGTCTCCAGTACAATCATCCCCATCTGGAGGGGAAACTGAACTTACCCAGAGTCCCATAGTTTGGAGAGCAGCACCACCCCTGCGTGCTGCACCTTAGGGAGAGCTCGTCTCCCCCATCCCCCTTGCCGGGATTTATGTTGGGCCCATTCAGGGCCTGCTGGGATCAAGTCTGGACAGGTGGGTCAGCGCACAGAGCAGCTTGCCCGCCTTCTTGTTCCATCCCTGCCCAAGGGGAACCTGAGCCAGCATGCCAGGCTCCCTGAGTCACCGGCCCGGCCCCACCCAGCCCCGGTGGGGGAGCATGCTCTGGGTGTGCAGTTCACAGCTGCCTGCTGGCCGCCCAGCCCATGGCATGGGAACCCACCAGCTTGTTTACATTTAGCAAGCAGTTGTCCTTCCTTTGGGATGTGCGCCTAGTGGCCTTGTCCTTTATGAGCTGGGGTGCTGGAGCCTGACTGGCTGCACTGACCAGGCTGTGGGGTTCCCACAGAGCTGTGGAGTGGGAAGGGCATTGCTGCAGGGGACAAGGGGACAAGGAGGAGTAAATGCGAGAGAGGGGGAGGAGGGGAATTAAACAAACAGGGAGGAGAGAGAAGGGCAAAAGGAAGGAAGGACAGAAAAGGAAGGTTCGGAAGAGAAGGTACAGAGTGATTAGGGTGTTAGAGAGTGTCTAGCTCAATCTCCTAATTTTACAGTTGGGGAAACTGACTTTCAGAGAAAGAGAACGCCTTCAGAGTCTCACGGGCAATAGGTCCTGCTGGTTAATCCAAGCAAGAGTCTTTCCATTCCCCCCATGCAGCTTGCAACGGACCGCCACCCCCCACATCCCCTCACCTTAAGCTTTGTTCTTCGCCCAGCCCTTATCACTTGCATCACTGCCAAATTCAGAGCCAGGGAGAGAGAAGGAAAACCACTGTAGCCAATCGGATGGCTTCTGAACGTCGCCGCGGGCTCCCTCACACTGCCTTTCCCTGACAAATCCCAGCTTGCCTGGGCCTGGGAAAGCCCGCAGGTGTGAAGGGCAGGGCAGGGTTCCCAAGTCCTTTCTCTGGGATGGAGAGATGCCTTCTGTTTGTGGGCATGGCCCTGGAGAGACTCTCCCCTCTCACCCCGTTGGCCACGGCAGCGCCCAGAGCACGGGCCTAGCCCCGGTTTCAGGCAGCGGGGTGGTGTGGTGCATGGCGCATCGGGTCAGAAGAACTCCACCTCACATGCGCGTGTGGTCCTGGGAAAGTCACTCAGCCCTGTCTGCCTCAGTCTCCCGGTCTGCAGAGTGGACGGGAGCGGGAAATGGCACAGCCCTCCGGCATCTCTGTAACCCCGGTGGGATCACAAGCGATCAGAGGGGACTGAACAAAGGCAGCAGAAAGCCAGGGTCTCTGAGATGCCTTACTAACAATAAGCCCCATTTTGACTCATCTGAGGACCGAAGGAACACTGCTCACTCTAAGGCCAGTGAGAGTCCTAGGGAAGCAGACGGAGTCTGGATTGTGCAGCTGAGGCTCTTGGTTTGAATTCTGGCTCTGCCATCTGGGTGACCCTGGGCTCATCACTTAAGTGCTTCCGGGCCACAGGTGTCTTCTCTGTGGGACCGAGGGCTTTGGGTGATCTTTAAGGTGCCTCAGACTATCTCCTCTTCAGAGATGAGAGAGCTGAAGCTTAGAGAATAACTCACTGAAGATCTGCCTAGTTTGTCAGGAGGAGGAGATGCTAGAGCTCCCAGTTCCTAAGGCAGGGCTCTCCCCCCAATCCCCACCTTTGATGCTGGATTTTGACCACCTGCAGCAAATTCTTTGCTCCTGTAAAGAGCGCTGAATGGGGAGTTCAGTGACCCGGACTCCAGCATTTCCCTTTTTTGGACGTGTTTTCAGACAGTCATGTCTCCTTTGTATATTTCTCGGGGCTGCCGAGGGGACCAGATGCTGTGAGCTGAAGGGAAGGAAGCTTGTGCGTAGAAGATGAGGGTTCACCTGGGCTCTGAGGCCTTAGAGCAAGGGAGTGCAGTGTGCTGAAAAGGAGATTGGCTTTGGAGGCAGAGAACGCTACCTTGTTACTACCTATGTGAGGAGGCTGTTTCGGCTCTCTAGGCCACATTTTTCCCATTTGTAAAAGGCCCGAGTTTCCTCCTAGTTCTCCTTCTATATCTTTTTTTTTTTTTTTTTTTTTTTTTTTTTTTTTACATTTTGATTTAAAGTTTTGAGTTTCAAATTCTATCCCTTACTCCCTTCCCCCCTTCCTGAGGCAGTAAGCAATCATGTGCAATTATGTAAAACAGTTCCACTTTATATGATTCTTGATCCTAAATGATGAAAAGATTTAAATAAATATATAAGATGGCTAGAGCAGTACCAAGAGAAGAGACTTTTTTTAGTTGTGGGCTAGAACCTAGCTACCATACAAGGCCGCAGTCTTGCCAGAGCCAGGCCTCCCATCTGGAGATGGTTGCCTGAAAGAATTCGGGTCATTCCTAGAGCTTCCTTTGGGTGGAGATGGGACTTCAGCCAGAAAGAAACTTGTGTTTTGTTTTGTTTCTCCCTTTCCTGGTTTTGCCCTTGCATTTCTCCCTCCGTCACTTACCCTCAGTCTCCACGAGGTCCAGGGAGTCCAGCTTGAGGCCCTTACAGCGAGCCCAAGTTAGCCCTGCTGGCGGCAGCGGCTCCAGCCCCCTAGGCTGGGAGCCCGGTAACAGCCCGGCCCGGTGCTGGCAGAGCCGAGGCCCACAGGGGCAGGCTGGCTTGCCCTGCTTCAGTGCGGTCATCGGGGCTATATTTATCCAGATTGCCGCCTTCCCTTTAGCCACAGGCTCTGGGGGTGCTGCCCGAGTGTGACTAGGAAGGAAGCTGGGGTTTGCCGTCTCTGTTTGTCGGGTTGTGTGTCTGTGGGGGCTTTCTCTTGGCAGAGAATTGCTCCCTTCCTAGGCTTGGGCCAGGAGGACTTGGGCACCCTGGAGTGCCTGGGGGGGCCGGCGAGGGGCTCTCACAAGAAGGCACTGGGGAGGAGGAGGAGGAGGGAAGGGTGGAATGATCGCCGGGAGAGGAACTTCCCCTGGAAAGGGGCTTTGCAGCCTCGTATCCTGGAGGATGTTAGGACCAGAAACTCTGGGTGGCCGGCCCCCTGTGGAAAAGGACTTCTCGGACCCGGTCCTCCTTCCAAGTCCTGTGATCCGGGAGTGGGAATATCCCCAAACAAACAGCTCCCGTCTCTAAAGTCATAGCTCGTAGCTGAATCCAAAGCAGGCGGATGAACAAGAGGATCTTTTTAAGTGTCTGCTGAGCTCTAGTATTTAAAGACACATGTAATTGTAGCCCTTTGGAGGTGGAAAGGACAGGCTATGGTGGAAATGTCACAGGATTTGGAGATACAGGAGATACGCATTTAGCATCTCTCCTATGTGATTTTGCACAAATCAGTTTTAACCTCTCTGATGCTCAGGATCCACAGCTATAAAATGAGGGACTGGGGCTGAAATGATCTCGGAGGGACTCTCTGGGCCTAGCCTCCTTAGTGATGCTCTCCTGTAACCCTTTTTTCTTGTACAGATGAGGAAATCCCACACAGAGATAAGCAGGGTGACTTATGGAGACCGAGCTGAGAGCAGATTCCCTCACTCCCCTTCTTCCTCTTGGCCCAAGACTGCCTCTTTGGTGACAGATACGCTTTCATTCTAAACCCAGTAGAGTTCAGTGGGTTTATCTAGGCTTTCCTTTGGTTAAAGAAGGACCATAGAAATCACTGGCTCCAAGAGCTTGGCTGGGATGAACTCATTGCTACCCAGGAAAACCATAGATCTTTGGTTTTCAGTTGGAAGGAAGGAAACAAGCATTTTTAAAGCACCTACTATATGCCAGGCACTTGCTGAAGTTCTTACACATAATCTCATTTGATCCACACAGCAATCCTGGGAGGTAGATGCTATTATAATCTCCGTTGTAAGTGAGGACATTGAGGCAGAGAGAGGTTAATTGAATTGTCTGGGTCACAAAACTAGTAAATATCTGAGATCAGATTTGAACTCAGGTATTCTTTATTCTAGGGCCTGTCCCTGTACTTCTTAGGGCCTCAGGTTTAGTTCATTCCACTTTAAACAGGAATCCCCTTTCTATCCCTCAAAAGGGGCCCTCTGCCCTCTGAAGACCCACAGTAGTGGGAAGCGTCAGTTTTATTTTTGGACAAATTAGATTGTTAGGAAGATTTTCCTTATGTTGAACTAAAATGCGTGTTGGTACAACTTTTCTGCCCCACCTTTCTAGTTCTGCCTTCAGAGACTGAGCAAGACTGGGCTGTTAACAGCTGCCTTTGATATAGACTGAAAGCTGGCTCCCACGTGGCCTTTTTCCTTTCTCTCTGGGCTTTTTCTTTGCCTTTCCTTTCTCTAGGCTTAGCATCCCACTTCACCTGAGGCACGGTCCCCAATCCTCTCGGAATGCAGGCTGCCTCCCTCTGGACACGCCCCCAATTTGTCTGCGTCCCCCCTATAGAGTTATAGGTGGGAGATTCCTCTCCGGGCTCCCTTCCCGGTCTGCCTATGAGGTGCCAGGGACCCAAGTGCTGAGTGCCCATCCCAGTTGTCGGGGCTTGTCTGTTTACCCAAGCAGGTGTGATGTGGGTGTACGAAGCAGGAGGAGAGAGTACATCGAGAACCTTGTCTTCTAGATGGGCCCATTGGGTTTGAGGATGACTTAGAGATTGGGGATGAGGATACGAACTTGTAGGCCATGTAGTTCCAACCCACTTCCCCTGTCATTTTGCTAAAGGGGGAACTGAGGCGTAAAATCATATTTCTTTTGCTAATATAGGATGTACAGAAAAGCTTAGTGGTCCTTAGCGTAGTGTCTAATTAGAATAATTCTGTTTATTTACAGTTTTCAAAACGTTTTCTTTGTAACAACTCTGGTGTTAGGCAAGGGCAGGTATTATCGACTTTTTTTTTTTTTTTTGAGAATAAAATATTTCATTTGTTTTACTTTAAGAAAATTCATTGATATCTTTTGTTTTTAAATTACCTTTATTTTGCAGTATTTCTTTGCTTTCACTTTTAATGAGGATTCTTCTATAACAGAAAAGGAGGAATAAAACTAAATGCCACATTTGCCAGGTCCAACATTATATACAGTGTTGTATATTCTATCTCTATAAAAATGAGTGGCAGTTGTAGTCTCATATCTCTTATTTGGTTACAACACCCCTCCCTGCCCCCCCTGAGGGTGGGGTTAAGTGACTTGCCCAGGGTCACACAGCTAGGAAGAGTTAAGTGTCTGAGATCAGATTTGAACTCGGGTCCTCCTGAATTCAGGGCTGGTGCTCTATCCACTGCGCCACCTAGCTGCCCCAAGTTACAAGCTTTTAATGATTATAATTTTACAGCTTTCAATTTTGATTTTTTTGTTCTTTCCATTTACCTTATTGTAGTTATCATATATATATATTGCCCTGCTTCTGCTCAGTTCATTTTGCAAGAGTTCATAAAAGTCTTTCCATGCTCCTCTGTGTTCT